>NC_052523.2:3919259-4220740 GCF_016746395.2 Drosophila simulans
GGCGGCCTGTTCAGGAGGCACGTTTATGCGCTTTCAGCACTTAATTCCGGTTTTCATTCGCATGCAGAACTTTCGCTTTCGATTCCAATCCAAGCGCCTGATTACTCGTCAGTTACGCTGATTGCTTCACGTGAAAGGGACATTAGCATTTCTGATTCAATTTCGAGCATCATGTTTGCCCTCCATCCATTTTCAATATCATCTGCCCGGGAATCCATTATAGTTGACAGCCTTGCTAAGACAAATTCATACAATGTCAACATCAAAAGTTGCTTCTCCATTTTTCGCCATTGTTTCGAGACTTCTCGCAGCGGAAAAGAATTTGTTTAACAAGCACTTATTTAGATTATATTTGTTGATTTCCACTCATGGAGCACTTAATGCGAACACGATTTCAGTATTCCGTATCTCGGATTCCATATCGCCCAGCTCGCTCTCAGCTTTGGGTTTTCCGATCCATGCCACACCACCCTGGCCATGTTTGCCACTCAACTATGATTGATAATTCTGATGATTCATGCGTGTAATTCAGCTAGGGGCTTTCTCCTTTCTTTTCTCGTTTTTCTTGCGGGTCAGAGACATTATGTTGTGACATTTATCAGCAACTCATGTGGGTCATGATATTTTTTATTGCCTTTTGCGGTTTTGCAAGACCGCTTTGCAGGAAATAAACTTTAAACTGCTAGTTCGTGCATTTTATTTAAACATTTTCAATCACTGTGCTTCTATGATCCTAATTTTGATTTTAGTTTTAAACTACAGCGTTTAACGGTCGCTTCAAGTACGCATAAAGCTTATTCTAAATTTCCAGCCATTTCGGCCGCCATTTCGAGTAAACAACCACAGACCATTAAAGCAAGGCTAATTAAAATTCAGCACGTTCCCACTGGCGCGCAGTTGAGTCAAGTTAAGTTGAGAGTCATAAGCCAAGCCATAAAGCAGCCAAACGAACGACCGCACAGAAGCCATCAAAAATATTGTAACACATTTTGCCTATTAATTGCGATCCCTGCCGGTATTCCCCCTACAGCCTTCACGTTCCGGTTTTCCACCTTTTCCCGCCAGCACGGCAGCACTAGTCGATTTCCCAGCCAGGACCCACAGCGCTCATCCTAATGAAATTTTGCAACATTGTCGGTGGGATTTGGCGTGGCCAGTGGTCCTGGAATTGGGTTCCTTTCGGCTCCGGCTTTAATAATGAAACGAAAACTATAAACTCATTTGAGTATTGGGAATCGGAATGGCTACGTGATTCGCAGCAGCTGCAAAGTTTCTAAAACTCACAGATGGCAAAAGGTGATGCCGGGATGTCTCAAAAGTTGAATCTTTGTGTAATTCATCAGAAAAGTAATTATATATATGTTCTTTAAAGTTGTGAGCTTAGGTTAGTGGCCTTGCAGTAAGCAAATCGCATGTACATATATCTAATTAGCTAACACTCGATTAACAATTTGAATGGTACAACATGTTTTTCACTCTTAGTTCGAATAATTCGTGTCTATTGTAGAAAATAAAGACCCTCGTGGGTTTTTCACTACCCATGCCGAGGCACTGGACTCTCGAATGTCATTCGCCGCAATTTGTAGGATGTTTGAGCCCCCGATCCTGACCTCAAAATCAGCCTGAGGCCCCAATTGCCCGCACGTTGCCATGACAGTGGAAATAAATTGGCAGCGCGCCGTACGCAGAATAAACCGAAACCGTGTAGGCAAACGGAACCCCAACAGATACAAAGTGATATATAAAGTTCAAAAACTTCATATCCCTCTGCGCGTCGAAACAGACGAAATTCGCGACATCCACCCATTTTCCTGGAATTTTTTTTACTCACACACGAACAAGCAGGTTGAAACAATCACCATATGCACTGAGCAAAAGGTTGAAACATATTTATGGTAATTAAAATTGATTTGAAAAGTTTAGATTGACTCTGTGGCCGCACACTCTCTTCAAAATTTACAATGTTTCGGAGTCGGAATACCGACTTTGATTCCTACGCAGTCTCCGGGCGGTGGTATGGATATATTTTTGGGCAACAGATCATTCCGGCAACCCATTCGCACAATTCTTCGCAAGATAATAGCGCTGAAAAGATGTTAAATATACATTATTATATAACAATATAAGTTCTATCCCTCAATCTGGAATCTAATAAGCTAACTTTAAAACAGGCTTTGCAGCTCAAATTTGTACTAATCGGATTGGTAAAGCCACCTGAAGTAGTAGGCCCTTTAAGATGTTTTTTGCAATTTGGCAATGGCATTTTCGATGCTACTACCTCGACCGCAAATGTGCTTACCAACTGCCTGCATGTGTGACAAAACTTTCTAATTAAAGTTGCTGCAGCCCCGCACTGAAAAGTTGACAACTTCTCACGTGTGTTTGTATGTATTTGCAAAAGGCGAGGACAAAGTTTTCGGTGTCGGCTTTTAGGCGCACTGCGTAATATATTTTACTTTGGCTCGTGCTGTTGTTTTTGCCCTCGCTGCGGTCTCGATTATGCAGGGAATTTAAGTCTGATTTTAATTAGCTATCCGGGCAATTAGACAAGCACCAGAAGCTCGATAAAAACGGGCCGTGTAAAACATGTGTAAATGTAGAGAAAGTTTTTGAAGAATAACATATCGTTCTTTAGCCATCATTTAGATGTTATATTTCTACTACTACTCAATTCACCTATTTTGATTGTAACCCATGCTCTTGATTCTAATCAATAATAATTTGTTGTTAGCAAATAGGATTTCTACAATATAAAAAGATTAAGAATGGCTTTAATTTACTGAACGTACTACAGAGACATTTAATATTTACAAGCTTCAAGCTTCCTTTTGAGCTCATTCAAGTTTAAGCCAAGTCAAACCCTAAAAGAGTTAAGGACTGGCCCGAACTCAAATCGAATAAAAATACAACTTGCGAACTGGGCGAGCAATGGTAAATGAAAATGGAAGACAACGACTGCCCGCTGGTTTGCTCTCCAGTTTGCAATATTTTTAAGTTTCCCATTCAAATTGAATTAAATAATATGCACTCGACTCGCAAACAGAACTTTCCCCAAAAACTTAACTTTCGCTGAGCTCAACGGGGGGTGAAAAGTGGGGGATGGTGGAAACGGAAAAAGGGTAAGCAAAACAAGGCAAAGAATCCGAGGAGGTTGGCTCCAACTTTCATAATTCATTTCTGCCTGAGTGTAACAATTTTTGCACTTTATGACTTTCGAGTGCGCGCTGTGCCAGTGCCTTGAGTTTGACTTGGGGCCCGCAAATCATGCAATTGCACCAGCAACTACAGCTCCTACAACTGCAACAGCAACACCAACTCTCAGCGGGAACTTCAACTTGCAAACATTCTGGGTGCATCCTGCTCCTCTGGGGGAATAGTAACCTTCTCGCCTCATTTTTGTGCTAATTACAGGGGCAGGACGCGGCTGCAGACGGTGCATTCCACTTGGCAACAGCCGAAAACAAACTTGCGGCCAAGAACAACAAACAGGCAACCAGAAAACGACCATAACCGTAGAGGGCAGCAAAAAAACGAAATAAAAATCAAGAAAGAAAGAACGCTATATTCGGGTTAATCGACTATAAGATACCCGTTACGCAGGGGGCTGCCAGGGAGAAATATTTTAATTATTTCATTATTTTAAAATGTCTAGTTATTATATGAGAAGAGCTATAATATATGTTGCTTTTAATTGCCAAGTGTTTTCGGCAAATTAATTGAAATCGACAAGGTAAATGATGAAATTAACTTTAATAGAGTTCCCGATATTTCGACGTTCATCCGTCAGATCTACTCAGTTAGCGATCCTGATCAAGAATATATATAAATGAAGTAGGAAACGCTTCCTTCTGTTTTACCTACTTCAGTTTACATACTTTTCAACCATCTAGTGAGCCCCTTTTACGAAAAACAGGCTTTAAACGAAGTGTTGGCCTAGAAATACGACTATCGCATACCTGGTAATGGAAGAATGCTATTTTATTTATATAAGTGTAATAAGTGTAATGCTAAAATACCAGAATACCATATCTATTTAATTAATTTAATTATTATTAATAAAGTAACATAGTAATATAAAATATCTGGAGATTTTAGTTACCATCTGATGTGCAGTTTTTTGTAGATACCATTGAAATACTGGGTATAAATGAAAGAAGGAGCGCGAAAACGAAAGGGCAAACAAAAGACCAACGACGACAGGCCAAAAGGCAAGGCCAAAAGCTGACCAGGAAGTTGTAAACGGCAAAACGGCATTGGGCCACGAGTCCAGTTCTGCTCACGTTCCCGATGAAATTCCAACTCAAGCCGGTGCGGAAAGTCAAAAAGGGCTGTAAGGCAAAACAAAGCCAACAGCAAGTTCGTGGGCAAGAGCAAACAGATTGGCAGGCGAAACGACCTCGGGCCAGGCTAAAAGTGCTAGTACATGTTCTACCGAAAGCAGGTAGGAAGTCCGGCTAAAATGCTCGCCACTTGTTTACCTGGAAGTGCCGGTAAAAAAACAAGATCAAGTATAAAGATTTAGGTTGGCAAAATAAAAGCTTGCACTCAAACCAAAAATCGGTAATGCTTGCATCGTTTTAAATAATTTAGAAATATACAATATTTTTCATATGTACATCTTAATAGCTTTGTTGCTTGAGGGATTTTTACTCTTCATATACGTTGGTTAGTACAACAATTTTATTTTGCACATTCTTAGGCAGTTCATTAATTTTGCAGTTCCTCATAAATTGTATTCACTTTAAGTAAACTTGAACTGGCCGCCAAGGAAGTGCAGACAGTTTTGAGCTCCATGGAACTGGGTTGACAGTGTAAATTTCCCTAACTGAAAGTTATCCAAAGGCACACAGAACCCCAGCGGATCATTAATTATGCAAGCCGCAAATTTAACGCTTGAATTGATTTGCGCCCCTTCATTTGACTCGTTTTAGACGAACTTACTTCATTTCAGTACAATTGGGGTAATATGTTTTATGCGGCATTCAAATCAATTTTGCGGTCCATGTTACTTCGGCTTAAAGGAATACCTTTGTCAGTTTGGAGCTCGATTGCGATGGCATATCTTCCGTCCATAAACATTGTTTATGTCACGCATTGACACTCGTCGTCCTTCTCGATGGAGCAACAGAATTTTTCGATTTATATGCATATACAAAGACAATTGAATGCGCGTGGGTGCCCAAAGGACTCCGCTCCTGCAGACGGAGTTCCGCACTGGGTGCTCGAAACTTCCCTGATGGCGGGCACGCCCCCACGTAAATATAAATAAATACATACAAATAAATAACAGAAAGGATATGGAAGCCCGGAATGGAGTGGGTCATGGAACACAATCGAGAACAATAACAATGCCGCATAAAAAAGGAGCCACGCCAATCGTCTGGTTAAGTGAAAACACTTGAACAATTCAGCCGGGCCCAGTTGGGGCCGAATAAATAATTCGCTTTTGATGAATTTAAGGCACGTGAATTCCCAATAAAATAGCGACTCAATAATTAATGTAAACGGTACAGTGCTGTTAAAAATACCTCACGGATATTTTACTTAAAGCTTAAGAATACTCTCATTCCAGTTATTACAATAGTATCTAAATGAAAGGTTGGACTTCGTTTTAATGTTTATGACTTAAAAACACTCAAAAGCAAGTTTTTTCTAAAATTTAAACAATGTCGCTATGTTTTGCAAAACTAACAAATGTATTCGTTAATTAGTTTGTCATATTAAGGTTTGGTTATGTTGAGTAAACATAACAAAACATATTACAATGAATAATTATTATAATAATAATTTATTGATCTTCACCCAAACCAAATGCAAATCAAAAGCAAGTCTTCACAGCTGTTAAATCAAATTGGGCATCTTAAAAACTGATTAGTGAATCACCTTAAGTAAAACCATTAAACTTAATATCCGAAAAATCTGATTAATTACGACTTTAATTCCTGGTGATCCAAAAAACGTTTACCAAAGAGCACTACACTGTTTGATGAAGCGATAAACATCTTTTAAAAATGAATCCACTTAGGCCAAATACCTCTGGCAGCGCCAAGTTTAAACTATTTGCTAACGCTTATCAGAAATACCACACGAATCTTAACACTGGACTGCTGGGCAATTAATCTCGTGGAACACAGCGATCCAAAACCAAACCGAACCGAACAAAACAAAACCGAAACCGAGAAATCCGGTTGCCTCTTCTAATGCGGCTCATAATTTATGAGCCTTCGCACGCACACAAAAAGTCTCGACGTTAGGAATCAACGCTCACATAATTTGCATAAATTGGAGATGTATCAACCGAAATTGAGGTAATAAAGCCAACAGCCGACGGAGGGCCCTATCAAATTCTGGGCTTTGATGACGGAGATGCTGATCTGCTATCGGGCCACTTGTAATTGGCACTAATTTGCTTTCACTCCATTAAAGAATCCCCCCACGATTTAAATGCAAATGAGGGCGTACCACTGGGTAGCGAAATAACAGGTTGCCTCTGCGAATACTGCTCAAATCAATTAAGGAATGGAAATAAAATCAATCTCCAAGCACGGGCATACACCCCCTTGGATGAGGAAGTGTCGCAAGCCACCTTCGGCTTTTATCACAATTTATGCAAACTGCTGACAAAAATGCTAATAATTACATTCTCTCCCCCCAAAATCAAGTTAAGAGCTCTCAGATGTGTGACAACCAGATACAGAACATGAGATACGATATCATGTATCTACAAGATGCGACCGTGAACCCGAAAGAGTTCACAGCTTAATCAGCTGTTTCGGCATCTTATGCTGCGCTGCTGCATTCTGCCGAATTCAAGATTGAAAAACGTCGAAGAGCCACTTAATTGGCCAAGAGCAAGCTTCGCTCTCGCGCTCGTCTGCCATCCCAAGAAAAATAAAAATAAATTAAAACCCCCGGTTTTAATCCGGTTGTTAAACTTTACACTGCGCAACAAGATCGTGTAACTTCTGGGCCGTTTCAATTTCAAAATGGATCGCTTTGACCGACTATAAATATGCTGCGCATGCTCAGCGGCGCTTTTAGTTCGTTCAAAAATTTCAAAGTGTTCGGTACGGGACACAAGTTTTATAAACAAATAAATATACAAATAGGATTCCTAGCAAATATGTCACTGAAATACGTAAGTGGACAACTCGTGTGCATAATTGTGAATATAAAATTGTTGCAAATGTTGTTGCTGTTGAAATGCTGTTCTAAGCTGGTCTTTCCTGAAATAGACTCTAAAAAATGCAACAAATTGTTCTAATTAGCCATCTGCGTAAGCATCATTAGCGAAATTCCAGTTTAATGCATAAATTACATTATGAAATTGGTCCTGAAATGAAATTAACATAATTAAATAATTTTGTACAAAAAAGAATTAGGCATTTTTTATATCACTCATTAAGTTTATGATAAAAGAGAAAAAAGAGACTGGATTTTATACGCAACAGCTAAACAAATGGCTTTATTGTCTGAGGTGTGAACCTGCAAGTCATAACTAAAAGTTACCGTATACTTTCTTTCTATTCAAACTTAAAATTTGCATATTGAGATCTATGCTCAATTAGTATCTTTATCGGCGCTATGCTAATCAGAACTGGAGAGGGTCTAATGACCTTTCCCACTAGGGAAAGAAAAATGTGATTTAGAATCTGAATGCGAATAGAACTGACTATAAACTAATCCAGTTTTGGCATGTGCCTAACAATGCAAGGCTTTTGCAGACTCCAAGGTCAAGTCAAATCAGATTGGAATAATTTTGGAGCTCCCACACTTTTAGAGCTAAACTAACAAAGTGTTTGAAATTGGAACACATTGGAATGGTTGTGACCATATTAAACAATAGAGCCATAACTTTTGAGGTATATGCACCCGTAATTGGTAAACAAATACATTTCGTTCGGCTGAACAGTCTCTTTTTGAAGACATTCGGTTCAACTTAGCAACAAATAGGTAGGATAAAAACTAAACCTATTAGCAGGGCCCTTACTTAACTTTAAAAAGAAAAAATGTTTAAAAAAATGTTAAAATTAAGTATTCTATAAATTTTATTAGCTCAATGGAGTAGTGTTTACCTATGCCCCGAGTGCATATGAAAATTACTTTTTCCAGTCACTAAAAACTATAATTAATTGTACTGTTTCATTGCAGTTACTCATTGCATCTGCCGTGCTGATCGGATTGTGTGGAGCTGATGTGTCGGAAATAAAGGCGGGTAAAGTGGATCTGCCTTTCAATGACTTGCTACCACCGCTGCTGGATGAAGTGAGCACCACGACGACAACGACGACGACGACGACAACGACGACCACAACGGAGAAGCCAGCCACCACGCTGGCCACAAAGCCAACCAAGAAATCGTACTACCAGAAGCCAACTCAGCTGGCCAAGGAGGATAAGTTGAAGACCAGTGTCATCAAGCAGGATGTTCCACAGCTCCCTTTGGATCTACTGCCACCTTTCGAAGACGAGGTCAAGCCGGCGGAGGACAAGCTGAGGCCAGTGGTGAATACTACGCCCAAACCAGTGGTTAAGATCTCTCAGCCGGCTGTGCTCAAGGTCACTCCAAAGGCTGTTCCCAAGGTCACCCCGGCGCCTGCTCCACGTCCGCAGTACTCTTCTCAGCCACCCCCATCATCCCGCCCTCAATACTCCCTTCATCCTGCTCCTCAAGCGGTACACCCTCAGCCCGCCCATGCTCCAGGTTTCGGAAGCGGATTCCAGTCCCGATTCTCAAGCTACTTCCTCACCAGTACCCCTCGACCTACGCGCGGTCCCCTGCCCACCATCACCCCTTTTCCGCGCTTCGTCAGGCTGTAGGAATCCATTTAATTAGATTAGATAAGCACCATTCAAAGGCCGACTCAAAATATAAAATAAATTAGATACGACACAACTGAGATAATGAGTGGAAACTATGCGGTATTATTTAAAAGCGACTGTTGAAGCATGAACTCACAACAAATTATTCGAAGATTTCAAATGTTGATGGATTAAATAATTTATGAATGCACAAAAGTGACCATATCGAATCATTGGGGCAACGCCATCTGTTGCGACTTCGTCAAGTCAGGTTATCTGTTTTAAATTAACACCTTTGTCAAGGGAAAAGTGGGAGAAGCGCAAAATTATTTCCTAAAATAATAGTTATCATTGACGAAATTCATGCACATTTTTTAGAGACCAGTGGATAGTGTTTTACCTTTTCCAAAGCTTCATCGGCAAGTTTTTAATTATAATACATATATTTAAAATAAACTGTTAATGCAATATGAAAAAAAAAACTAAAATTACTTTTCGAAATATTTTTATTAAATTAAACTCTTGGTATGCATAATAAGATTTTTCTTTTTTAAGCTAGTTAACTTGAAGACACAATAATTAAAACAATAAAGTTGCCAAAAAATTGTGACAGCGATATATTATGCCAGGTGTCTTCTATGCGCGGAATCAACCAAATTTACTTATCAAACTTCTAAAACACCTTTCCCTTTCCCAAATGCAAACACATTCAAGTGTCTACCGCAAAAGCGGAATTCGGATTCATTAACAGCATTTAATTAATTGCTTGGCGCCGCCAAAACAGAAACTGACACTGAAAGCCGCTGTCAGCTGCCAAATAGCTGCAAACGGTTTAGCCCCCTGGCTAACACACAAATACATACATATACATAATACGGCACCCGGCACACAAATCCAAGCCCAAAACCAGGCTCAAACCGAACTCGGTTCCGAATTTCAAGCGTGAACCCGAACCCATCGCTTGACATTCGCTCAACCTGCTAAATGCTAATTACTTGGCGTTGATGATGTCGCCGACATTCGGGCTGTCAGAAATTCGTAACACTCACATGGCCATTCGAATGTGGCCCAGAGCACGGCGAGAATAACTATTACTATGGATAATCAAATTAGACTTGGCTAATAATGAGGATGTATTTTAGAACATGGAACATTAAGTTACTTTCCCCTAATATTTCAGCTTAGTAGATCAATAAGATAGGACACTTTCCTCACTCGGAGAAAGATTTCTTATTTTGTAATGCCATGTAACTCGGGTCGTAGTTTCTCCAAGTGCTCTTCAGTTGAAATCGTGTACATAGCTGCGCCGATCTAATCAAATCATTGCCATACCGATTAGCAATATTTATGGCTCCCGTTTGTCACTGGAATTGTTGTTACGGCCATTGTCTATTTGGCCGCGTTAATTACACAGCTGATTGACATTATGCATTGCCATTGGATGATTGTGTTATTGGCGGCAAGTCCGTTGGCGATCTGCATGCAACAGCTTATTTAAATGGCTGTCGGCTATCTGCCCCCGGGCACAAATGAAGCAAACATTGCCAATGATTAATGGAATTAAAATAAATTTAATAAGCCATTAAAGTGATTCCGATAAATGTATGCGTATTTTGGACGGAAATCCCTCGTGATGAATATGCCCGCCCTGTTTACCCAATTTCCATATTAAATGATTTTCGATAAGCAAACCGAGGCCCACACATTTTTATAGTGCAATCAAAGGCATAGCTGGCAGTTTATGAAGAGCACTTTAAAGGATTTGCAAAATGGCACACAATCAAGTGGTAACCAAAAATGTTTTTGCCATGCAACATGTTTTCAATTCGAACAAAATGCATGCAACAATGTGTAATGCAAAGCATATCATACATTTTTCTATTATTTACAAATGATTTAGTTCTAGATATGCTGCAACTGTAATGCAAAACTTTTCAATTAAAATGTCCAGCTGGGCGTAGGCTATATTAGCACATCAATAACAAAACTATTCTCCTTAGTTTCATGAAAATTGATAAAACGCTTTTCGATTGCCATGGAAACTGCGTAAGCCGATTCGCTCGATACTAGCCAGTTACAGCTGCTCTAACCCAAGCTAATTCCAAAGCCCCTCAATGTCAGGCCGTGACAAAATCATGAAGATTTAATGCGCCCCAACTAATTACCCACCCGCGGGAAATGCCACAAGCTGACAGGCGAAGCAACAATTTAAATGACACTAGTTAATGTTGCAAGGCGACTCCAATGACTACGTTTCTTGTATTTCAGACTTAGCTATTAAATTACCAATAGGCCTCAGTTTTGGTACTGCTAATCGGTCTTAATTATTGAAAATTATAGGAGATTTTGTAATACATATGCATAGTCGTAGAGATGTTTGTTTGCCAGTCATAAGAAATTATTGTAATATGATAATTTTGCCCACAAAAAATAGATTTTCCTCTGATTAGCAGCCGAAATTCGAAAGTAATAAGAGCGAAAACTGGCGGAAATTATACTTCAAGAAGGAGCTCTCAGCGACTGATTTTATTTCTGCGTACGTCGACAAAGGGTATTGCCACGAATCGCTCTCATTAAAAAAGTTTTCCCTGCGATGCGTGGAAAGCCATTAGATGGCCATGGCATTGGAGGGGGCTTTTCACTCTTTCACACCCTCTAGTGTGCGGATCCAGCAGCAGCATTAAAAATCGCTTTTACAAATGGTGCCATAAGCTCTTAGGCAAACTTTTAATGTGCACACACACATAGGGCGAAAGATTTATGTGGCCAATGCGGCGTATGAGCGTTGTGAAGTATTTTCAACTTTAACACGGAGCCTGAACTGGCCTACCGTAGGCCCCTGTACCCGAGAATTAAGATATATTAAAAGTGTCTAGACTGCGCCACATTAGGCAGCACAATAAACAATGCACACAATAAAAGTAATGAAATAACGGGTGCACGGCCACTAAATGAAAATGTTGTCCGACCTCTTTCATGGTCGATAAGATCGGAATGGAATGGCAACAAATATATGTATTTTCCATTCGATGCCGAGAGATAGTCGAGCAGCTCGTTTCCAACAATCATTTTTTACGCCACTTTAATTAAATTTTCTCACTTGCTGCGCAGTATGTTAATTTCATTTTCCAACCAAAAGACGATTTTCACTTTCCGCAGCTGTCGCCCCAATGAATTAATGACCTTAAGTGGATGGTCGAAGGGACAATAACTTTCCGCCGCAATACTGTTGTAAATGTTTTCGCGAATTTTAAATTGACAGTAAATATTAAAGTTCCCCGAATCCATCGACCTTAAATGCAATTTTCCGCCAACTTTTCTCATTTGCCCAGTGCATACAATAATAATTTTAATATGACCATGCAGCCGCCGCATGCGAAGCGAAGGATACGGCGAATGATGGGGCTATCATCCTGCCAGCCACCCACATATATCCCTTTAATTATGCTATGCCAACAGAGGGGCGGGGAAGGAGAGGACTTCATCTCGAATTTACATAAGAGTGGCGAATGACGAGTGGCGAGTGGCAACAACTGACCGATTGTAGTATTGATTGCCGGCTTGCCAACGTTGTCCGCTGGCCATTAGCGGACATGGCTGCCAGTGTTGCGAAACTGTCTACTTCCGAGTTGAGACTATTCTTTTCTTGTATTTGCAGGGTAATAACGCTATACTCAAGAAAACAAAGCAGTAAATTGAAATGAATTTCAAGAGAGACAGTACCACGTTAAGGTCACTTGATTTTGTATAACACTACATTCCAAGAGGTCTACTAAGATGAACTCGGCAGTAAGTTTTAAGCATTCACTAAAGGCTCTTCAGTTCAAATAAATTAGGATATATAACTAACAATATGTCCGATAGATTCTTACTAAAAGCAATTTAAGTTAAAACAATATGTGTATTCACCGGTACCTTAAATGACGCCAACCTGTTTCACTTGCATTGGATACTGACGGTTTGCTGAACGATTTCACCAGTTTTCGAAATAGATTGTTCGCAACACTAATGGTCGTACATGGAGCCATAGATGCTTCATCCAACCGTTAATGTCTCGCTTCAGCTACAATAACGGAAATGAGTTTTAATGCGAAAATAATTGCATGTCATTGACGTTGACAACAGCAACAGGACGTAGGCAAACAGACAATGCGAGAATATTGATATAATATCATTAAATTCCATTTCATATTTGCTCTCTGATGAATGACAGACAGTTCAAGTTGCTACTCGTAGATCCTCTGTCCTCAACCTCTTCATCTCCAACCGCTGCTACATGGAATCGAAGTGAATGCTAGACCTTGACTCACATCCTGCCGATGAGCGGAAGGTCGAAATTTTCTTTGATTCATAATTCTGTGGCCATAATTGAAAAGTGAAATTCGCGTGTCCCTTCAAATGATTTTTCTTTTCAAGGTTTCGTATTTTATTTATTGCTTCTGAAAGGTGGCTTTGAGTTTTCGTTTATGGATTAAGCATGTAGCTGGAGCTTTAAAACATTTAAATAAAGTTTTAAACTATTATAAAGCATAAAATCTTTTCCAAATATTTTACAGTAATAATAATGACATAGGTTCTTTAAAAATTCCCTTCTTCAGTTTCTCCAAGGATAAAAACAAATCATATTTTATTCCTTGTCCACTTTTTGTCGTGATAAAACCGGATCTGAATAATGAATACTGAACATCCGTCAATCATGAACTTTGATTACTGTTCGTAAGGCCACAGTAGACAAACAAATTGAGGCGAATGACAAAATAGATTATCTTTCCAAAAACGGGAAAATGAAAATGGCAGAAAACATCACCAGCACGTTTTTGCAGAAGGAAGGAGTTGAGTCTGGACCCTACAACGAACAAGCAAATACAGCAATTGACCCAAGGGGGGGAATTTGGGAACAGGAATATTTGACATTAAAATAAATAATTCATTCAGTCGACGACAAACCGTGTAAATTCGCAAAGTCTGGAGTCTGCCGGGTACCTCATAGAAATTATTAATAATTTATTTTAGTACGTTTCCAAGATTTCGCACGCCGGCCACACGTTTTGGCAATTTCCGGGTAACAAAACCGGAAAAATACTTCAAAACGCAATACATTTCCAAAGAAGCTGGGGCCGAGTGTTGGCCGTCCCGTCTGACTGTTTGTGTCAAGGGTCGACTTCGGGGGCGGAATGGGGTCAAATGTGAGTGCTTGACAAACTGTTGCCGGGACCAAATCAATGACAAAAAATTACACACGAATGCCTTGGGGTATTCCTGAAGAGATTTGCAAACGCAACTGTCGCCCACTCTCCACTTTTCCTCCGAGGGACGGGAAATTAATTTCTTTACGAAGTTTGCGCCTGGTTAAGTTCCGGGGGAAATGGCAATTTACTTAATGCCATGACCTTAACTTTTGATTTCAGTTCGGTTTTCATTTAATTTTCATTTAAAGCTCGGAAACTTTTGCCCAAAAGCCAATTAAATTAAATTGTTTTAGTAATGAGAATTTGTTTGTAGCCTAACAATACAGCATGAGTACTCCATATATTTACTTGGGACTTTATATTCAATCTACTTAAATTATTGGAGTTATATTAGCATGTAAAACTAAGAAGTACTGGAATACATTTAATTCACTTACCTTTTCGGCAGTCTCTTAAGGTGCCTTACTTCAAAGACATTATAGCCACAAAACCGAAGAAAAATAAAAAGTATTTAACAAAATCAACAAAGCTACTTCCCTCTAACACTCAGCGAAACCAGAGCAAATGAAATCCAGCGGAGTATTTTGTATAAATTATTTTTCGCGTGGCAGACATACAGACTACAGAACTTAACAAAAAACGAAAAGAATAACTGCCTCGGAGCAGTCCTAAATCAAAACACCAAAGCTTTTCAATGCCACGTGCTTGGAGGTCAAAAACTGAGCCCACATCTGGGGGAGGGAAGGACCTCTGGTCCTTGCTGCTGGGTCCAAAAAGTGGGTCTGGACGCGTGCGGCGGATGGGCTTAGCTGAAAAAGACCATTAACAAAGTAAACAGCTGCAGAAGAGCCAGCCTCCAGTCTGCGGAGTTTGAAGAGGGGTTCCGAAATTCAGTCGAGTCAGCCATATATTGTTCGGCAAGTGGAACAGAAATTAAAGAATTCTCTTTGTTTTGACACCTCAGTCGGCGGGGGAAGCCTCTGGTCCGCGCTGATAAAATCGGCTGCTGAGCATTGTGTGCCTGTATTAGCATGATTTTAGGCGGTTTTAAGAAAGCAGCTATAAAATTACCAGCCTCATGACAACAAAACCTGCCAGATGCCACTTCAACTGACAGTTTTTCTTGGACACTTTATATTTGGGTCACTCGAAGTATCTGTACTTCATCGCCAAATCTGGAACAGTGGGAAGCACTACTTATCGCATCTTGACAAGTAATTGCTAATGACGACCTACATTTGAATTTTCTGGGGTGGAGTTGGCCTAGATTTGATTCCAGACAAACATAACTTTGATGACCGCAGTCAGGACGACTCCTTGAAATCAGTGGGCATTGTTTACGATGCAGCCGCAGGAATAGGAATATTTTTAAGAAATAAAATCAGCAAACAGAATGTAAATAGTAAATTAGGCACGCTGTTTCCATCTCTAATTCTAGTAAATATAACTTTTCCAACAATATGCCTGTTTGGTTTTAAAACTGTGCGAGCAGAAATCTAAAGTTCCAGAATTTTCATTTTATTTTTGGCCACGAACCTGACATACATAAATACGTAGAGGAAGCTATTCCGCGCGGAGCACGAATAAAACCAGGACATAATCGATGGTCCAATGCCACCACAAGACATCCGTCAATAGCGGTGGCGAACGAACGCTCCGCAAAACCCAAAACGGCACATATCGGTTATTGAAATTGTCTCGCAGGTGTCATTAACGTTGGCAGCACTTTACGGCCAGCAGTTTTGGCTTGGGCCATGCCAGTAGCAAAGGCAGTACGGCGTGGAGCATCAGCAGGAGCAGCAGCAGGTGCTTCCATTTGTGGTCGGGCATAAACGATATGGAGGCCGCAGGCTCCTACTGCCCATCCCCGGCTCGTCCCCCGGCGCCTCTGTCCACTGTTTGGCATTGTCATTAATTTCGATTTATGGTCATTAAGCTGAGGCATCGGCATCAGCAACGGCTCCTTTCTATTTAATGTGTAAAATATTTAATGAGTCGCAATAATTTATGCACCTTTTTGCAGCGAGTGATTGGAGAAAAAGTAAATTATCCCGCCTGTCGATTTGCGTTTATGGTTTTAATTAATGCCCGCCAGGATGTTATGTCCTGTCATAGCTGCGCCGCATCAGCTTTAATTTCGCACTTAAATTTTGACACTTTTTTGCCCCCGAAACTCAGCGAACTTTTGTTTCTGGTTCGCCCTCGGGGAGGGAAAAGGGAAAATTATGAAAGAGTCGCAGCATATTTTCTTGCATACTTTTTGCACAAATAACAAACCATAAATAATGTCATACGCTCGCCCAAATGCCAGCCAATGTTTGCCTCGCCCCCCAAAGCATCCCATCTATATATTTCTTGCTGTTCGTTCGCCTTCGGTTTGCTTTTAGGCCAAAGTTTTTGAACTACTTGCACGTCCCTTTTTGTGCGACGTTTTCGGTATTTTTTGTCATTTTTGTTCTTGCTTTTTTTTCTCCTTCCCAGCACTGCTCTTCCTTTTGGCAACCCTGCTGTTTTGTGTCTTGGCCATTTCTGAGCCGGCTTGGCCGGGCATCTTCATCTGCTTAAGGCCGCCACGCCTCCTATCGCCATTTTATCCAGCCTCCCGCTGCCTGCCGCTGCTTTATGTGGCCGCCGTCGCGAGACTAAAACTTTAATAGGGCGAAAATGATAAATGGCGCTGCTGGAAATTTTTTTCGGGCTTGCTACGCGCGTAATGTGCGAAAATAAAAATGATCAAATAATTTGGCTCTTGAACGAAGGAAACGAAACACAAGACATTCGAGTTGAAGGTCTTTAGGAGAAGGAATTAAAAGCCTTATGTGCATTATATTAAAGCTTTCACATATATATAAGATATATAACATTAAATTGTAAAATTGTAAAATATATTTCTTTCACTTAAATCAACTCATGAAAAAAATGCAACTAATTAAAACAGTGAGAAGCACAATGAAGTGAATTTTAATTAACGCGAAAACATTCGCACATTTATTCATATGTACCCATTGAGATATCGCAATGCCAGCATTCAAATGAGAAACTATTTTAGGAACTCTTTTCTCTGCCCTAATTACATTATTTTTATCCCATAAGAACCAAAACAAAACGTTCGAGTGCTTCGGCTGACGGCTTTTCAGGCTTTGGAACGTTTCCCGTTCGCTACTCGAACTGCAACAGCTCCAAAATTTTCGCCGAACCTCCTCCACATCCGACATGTGAAAAGCCAAATGCGTACGTTTTCCCTCTGTGTTTACACAATTCAACCGCAAAATCCTTTTGTTTGCCAAATATGCTCAGCGTTCTGTGCTCCCGTGCATGTGGATGTGCATTGCGCCAGTGTGTGTGTGTGTGTGTGTGTGTGCGGCATTGTTCGCCTTGCGAGTGTGTGGGTACCTTGTTCTAGTCTTAGCGATAATGATGTTTATTTAATGCATTTCAGGTGCAAGGTGCTATTTGCCGTTTGACGTTTTGCGCGCCATCGTACGTCGGATTTCTGCTCGGCATCAACCTTAACTCCACCTTGGAAGAGATGAGAACTTATGTTACCTTGATACCAAAATGCATATCGAAATATACAATCTTACTTCAAAATAATTCATTGTGATCCCACATTTGATTTTTTGATAATTATTAATTCATTATGATATTGACTTCGAGGTAACTATATCTTCATGTTTTCAAATATGGTCAGATCTGAGGTACAAGCGAATTTGTACCTCGTTTCTCAGTGAAGTAAACTTCCTCTGCCGCATCTCTGACCTTTAAGAGCTTCTCCACTAGCACTAATGCCCTGCTTGGGCATTGGCTTATTGGGTTGAAGTGGGTGGAAAAATGGGCGATGCAGGAGTGGGGTGGGAGTGGCAGGGATAGTGGCGCTCATTATGCCGGTCGTGGCTCCATTCCATGCGCCCGAGCAGCTGCGACGTGCAAGCGATAAGCGAGAGCGTTAGCTCAATGTCATACGCTGCGTATACGTAATGGCTCGGGCATCCAGTTCCCTTACCAAAGCATTGCCGCTTAAAATGCAACACACGTTTTTGTGGCACTGCATTTATCGTACCCACCCCAATGGCAACACTTTACCCATAAATAATGCGCATAATCACATTTAAATAAGTAATTTAATTTGTGATTTTCACATATCGTTAAGTTCTTAAGCTCTATAATGAAAGCGAGACGAGGGTAGCGATACGCTAATTATGGCTTATCGTTGAATACAATGTTTGAGTGGAAACGAGAACGGGGGTTTACTTCTCACGTTAATTGCCAAACATCATGGGTAATCATGGAAACTATTCAGAGAACCTGAAATATTAGCTACGCTTGTCGAATGTTAAATGGCCATGGCAACGCAAATAATAGTTCATATTTATACTGGACACAGACTTTCTATAAATAGCAAATGGGTTTATTTACCGCGTGCGTAACTGACGTCATGACTGGTTTACTTTCCAAAAAGTTCGGTACTCCCCACTTCCAATTTTGGACGCGGTTTTTTCAACTGTTTCCGTAGTGTAGCGGTTATCACGTGTGCTTCACACGCACAAGGTCCCCGGTTCGAACCCGGGCGGGAACAAGTCGTCAATTATTTTGTCAAATTTCCTTTTCTAAGTTGCAAGTGCACTTATATATTATTTATATATATTATTTATTATGCTCAGCATAAATGCCAAGCATTCGTCGTGAAATTATAAATTATATATTATATAAATTCATGGTAAGGCTTCATTTTTTAACGCAGTCTAAGACATCTTGCTTGTAACATGTAAAGGTATTAACCTACGAAACCCGACACTGGCAAAATAATAAGCAAGGCTTTACGCCCTTTCAGTTTCAATATATTTTAACAAGAGAGAATGCTTCGATTTCAACTCATATCATATATACCTGTTAGTTACTCATCTAATAGGAGTGCAGATAGATATTTTAACATTAAACATTATTTTAACATTATTAATTCTCTTGGCATAGAAATAGAAAGATAATTAGGAAAATATGGAACAAGATAGTAATTATCCATTGTGGGGGTGTGCAAGTTTCAGGCGGCTTGTGGACATTAGAGTAGGCGTGTCAAGCTCTAATAGTTTTCAAAATAATAGCGCTCATACGGACGGACAGACTGGCATAAATTTGCAGAAATGCAAATTGACTAGTGAACCTAATAACGAAGTACTTATGCTTCCTAAAAAGTACAGTTAACCTTTTTTCCGCGGATTAATACTAGACCTTAAAATATATGTCTTGTGACAATTGCACCGCCACAAGTTTCCGTAGTGTAGCGGTTATCACGTGTGCTTCACACGCACAAGGTCCCCGGTTCGAACCCGGGCGGGAACAAGCTATTCTTTTTTGAATTAATTTATCAATAATTCTTTTGTTTTATTTTACATTATTAAAAACTATACATTTTTTGTGCCACTAGTATGTGTGAAAAAAGGACTGTTTAGCCAAAATCTTTTAAAAGTTAAGATAAGTTTTTGGAATGCATATGTGAAGGGATAGCACCTCTTGGCACTTGCGTTCTTAATTCGCCTGGCTGTTTCAGTCGCCAAACATTCAGTTTCGGTGTTTTGCATATTTCGGGCACGTTCTGCATTGCGTTTGTGTAATGCCAAGTCATAATTTCCTTATATTACTGTCCTTGGCCCCTTTTGCAATTTTTTGTTGCCCTGGCAGTGCAACATTTGCTTTGTGCAACATTTTAATTACGCATTCAGTTGGCGCAGACTCGCAAGAATTATGGCACAGAGGGGGTTAAATGGGGCGCTGGGTGGCAAGGGTGGCAAGGGTGAGTGGCAGGATGCGTTCTGACGCCGGCAGGAGTCAGCTGTTGTTGCCACGCCCCCGCCCGCACTTTGTTTAACATTTCGCGCTATTTATGCATAATTTAACCATTTTACTTTATTATTTGGGCCCCGCATCTTGTTCTTGCTCTTGTAGCAAATAAATGGCAGCAAATATGCAAAAATAATGTACAGTGTTGCAATGCCGTAACTTTAGAGCCGTGGAGTGGGGAAAAAAGGGGTTCTAGGCCAACAGCTTGAGTAAATGTTTGATCGGGCTGGCCTAGCCAAAAGTTTTATGGCACCCGAACTGCGCATAAAATCTTAGCAATTCCCAAATTCATCATAAAACGTAGTTAGGCCTGCCCCGCGGGTCGCGGTTGTTTTCCACAAAACATTTTAAGTTTAATGGCAATTAACCCCTGCGCTACAAAATTAAAATCACGAGCCGGGCTTAACCCGCGTATGTGGCTCCACATAAATCTTCCCTCCAAGTCGAAGAAGGTTTGCCACTGAGCAGTGGAGTCCTGGAGTCCAAAGGAAGGCAGACATGACACGTATTTATAGCGCGCCAACGACCTCACTCGAGCCACATTGCTAATACGCCATGTTGGCTGCTGCTCAGTTTTCTGCCGCGCCATTGTTTTATATGTGCATGTGCGCAGACCCACACACCACACACACACTGGCACACTCGAGTGCAAGTCAAGTTGAAGCTGGCCTTGCATCCTTCAGTACACTCAGAGAAAAGCCATGTTAAAAGATTAAGCCAAAATGTATCTCCACTATTGGGAAATCTCTTTAATCTGAAAAACATGCGTTTCTATATTCCACAAATCAAGGATTACAGTGGATAATATACAAAGAATTAGATAAAAAAGTAAAATAGTAACCATTTTAGTTAATCATATGCATAGTGTAAGTATTCCTCTGTGCAAATCCTCAGCACTCTGCATTTGTATTAGCTGATTGTGTGGGGCGATGCAGCTGAAACAGAGGCAATTGCCGCGTACAAGCTCGTAAATTGAATAAAAGTTCAAATGTTAGCAATTAATAAACCGAAAAAGTTAATTCCAAGTTTTCGCTCCCCCCCACCAAGTTGCGCCCACAAGGAACTGCGGTTTGGCAGGAGCTACGGAATTACTTGGTTAGCCCGGGCTAGATTGGAATTTTGAGTTACTTGCTAACATCTTCGAACTTTAAAGAATTTTAGCTCACTCTAAAGAAGATAATAAGGTCCTTTCTTGTAGCTCTCTCAGCTGATGGCTAGATAGAGTAGCTGCTTCTTAGAACACAGTTTTGTATCTCAATAGTGTTTCAATGTTTCAATGCCTCAATCGTACATTCAAGTTTAAGTTCTACCCAATGTGTATAGAGCCATTCCCCCGGCTGAGAGGCAATTCGTTTTGTTAAAATAGTCTGTATCTCGCTGGCTTTTACCGCTTCCTTTTAGCCCTCTGCCGAGATTGTGGCACACGCTAATTGCTCGAAACGCTTGCAACCTCTTACCATTACGGCTCCCCTCGATAGCCCGCTCCAAAACAGCCGCCTGGTTCACCATCCATTTTGGCCTAATGCGTTGCCATTGTAATGAAGTCGGGCCACATTTTGAAATCGCTACTCTGGGGGACCTGAAAACAATGCAGGGCCCTCCTAGTTGTTGTTTTTATTTCTGCGCAGTAGGTATTGCACATTTGCTGCAGCTAACACTTGTTGGGTATGCTTCAACCTATTTTCAGTTCTAACTGCTGTTCTTGAAATTTAATTGCTGTTCAAATTCCAAAAGCCTGTGACCCTTTGGGTTATGTTGTACTTGTTGTTGCTTAGTTCAAATGGGGATTAATTTATTCGAAACATACACACTAGTGCTGCCAGCTGTCAGTTGGAAAAAATGACAGTTCTGTCACACAAATTACGAAAAGAGGACAACAATTTTAAAAAGAAGAAAGAAACACCGGCAGAATTTAATATTACTAAATGAAATATGTTTGATTGAAATCCATTTCATCCCAAGTCAAATCTTAAAATATAAGAAAAATACATTTTTGTGATTAAAGAAATTAAAAAATGTTTCCTATTCATCAAACTGCATTTAGAGTTTTCGTTTACTTTACTACGAATCCTTAAATTGTTTGTATAACCTCTAAGCTCAAATAAACATACACACTCCCTATAAAAAAACTAAAAATCCAGAAAAATGCTCACGCTGGCTATTTCGCAATATATAAATCAAATTTTTAGCAAATTACTTAGTGAACCGGCTGTTGTAAACAAACATTTTCTTTTTACACCTGTTTCACCATAATCTTGATAGCTCAGCAAATTGTTTGCAGCAAACTTTAAATGGTTTTTGTTGCACACCGATGATTTGTTTGGCCAACACAAACACACCCTAAATGGCCAACGCAGAGCAGTTTGTTAATGTATTTCATAATGATTTTCACTTTGCATCCGCACATTTTAATTATTTAAACCAAACACGCTGCGCGTACGCGCGCTATTAAATAAATGACAGCTATTTGCAGAAAGTTCGAAAATTATTACGCCCGTGGAGAGACAATTTCCTACAGCTTTTTTTTCTGGCCACGCTTCTAATTCCCCTGACAGCAGTGGCCCGACTCCTGTTGATATTTGTTTGTCTCGCACAGCCTGGCATCGGCATCCAGGCAAGGGAAAATCTAATTTCCAACACAGAGCCAGAACAGATTACGCAACAAAAAACGGCCAGATCAGGGAGTGAAAAAGAATTCTCTGCCTTTATTTTGGCGAGGCAGAAGAAAAATCAGAAGACGACTGACAGGCGAGCCCCCAAAAAGCGTATGCAGTGCATGTGTGTGGCATAAATCAAAGCTAGACAATTTTGGCTTGGGAAAACATGAGCGGCGAAAAATAAGAAAAACAACCAATGGGGAGGAAATCAAAAGTAAGTGACAAGCAGACAGGCAGACGCACAGAAAACACATGTGCACCGCAAACAAACAGGATGTCTGGGGCATGGGGCATGGGGCATTTGAAATTGTGTAAGGGGTTCCGGGGCTTCGGCTTGACAAGTTGCTCTTTGAATATTTAGAACGCTCCTTGCCTCGGACCGTTTAAGTACTTTAATTGTTTCTTGAAAAGTTGTTAACAACACGGAACCACAAAACAAATGGGACAATTCCGGGTGAAGTTTCAAAGAGGCCCTATAAATAAAGCTCCTGAATAAAAAAGAAGATATATTTTATTTGTTAGAACATTTAGCTGTTAGAATTTTAAAAATTTAATTGTATGTTTTGAAAAACATTTAGATATTCATCAAATAATACACACATCGCGCCCATTTAAGCCATTCTCTTGATCACACTTATTTTCCAAAGGATAACGCAATGCAATTGTAAACTGTTTCCAATTATTTTTCCCTCATCCGGTTGCACAACGCACACAGCGTTCTTATCGGGGCTCAATAAATTGCTGTCTCGACACGAAATGCACACCTGTGTTTTTGGGCGAAAACGAAGGATCAGATAGCTGTCAGCCAACTGCGAGTTGCTTAACCTCTCCGCCAGCCAGCACCCCATTTTTATTATTTTCTGCGCCCCAGGTTGGCTTTTTTAATCACTCCTCTGAAGTCCCGACGCGGCCAGACAGTTGGGTATACAAAATATGTCAACAGAGGCGACAGGCGGCAAAAAGAAGGCGAAACTCCCGGAGCCACTGTTTGCTTAGACCTTTCGACACTGGCCAGACAATGGCCGGTCATGTCAGCGGCATTTCTGTCTGCCTGTCACGCGGGTAGCACCCAAGTCCGCTGCGATTCGCCGGAATGTTCCAATGAATAAACGGATAAACCGCACTGACATCCCGCCAGGACATTCAATGGCTTTCAATGAATCGAACAGCAATTATGGAAGGACTTGTGAGTGGTCAACAATTGCATTACGCAGTGGTTAGCTTTGAAAGCAAACCATTTTATGCAGATTGCTGAGAAAATCATCGAAGATGAAGTCGAGATTATATGTTACGAGTGCACTGGAAAAAATCAAACGAATTGCAGGAAGTTCAGTTGCCATCTTATTAGCGCTTTTGGGGATCCATCTCATGCTTAATCAATAATGCCTACTTCTTACTTAAAATAGATAATCAAGATAATTTGTAATAATAATAGAGTTCAAATTACTCAATTCCAACATTTTCTTCGAGTGCGCGGATACATTCATCGAACCCCATTGACTCTTTTGGGGTCTTTGTGATGAAGTATGTGGATAGAAAACCGCACAAACCGCAAGGGATTACTACATCAGAAGAAACCGCAAAAGGGGTTAATGCACTCTTTGCACATGGGACACAACAAGCCAATTGGGCTTAGTGAGCATTCGAAGGTTGCCAAGGTCTGTCACATGTTCGCCATTTAATATTTATTAATGGTCGGCAGGGAAAACAAAAATGGGGAAAACCAAACCCAACCAAACCAAAATTGAATGCATCAGCGAGCCAGTTAATATTAAATTGCCGCATCAGTGAGCACAACAACAAAGAGATCAATTTGATTGAGCATCAATATATAGCCAGTGCGGAAAAACTATGCAGGGCTTGGAGGCTACCATTCCATCCAAACATCAAACGCTTCATAAACGCGCCGTCATAACCCAAAAAAAAATAAAAGCATAAGGAAAAACTTATGGCTCCCCCGGGAGACACTTGAGTGACTACAAAAACAACAGGGAGTGGAAAACCGTACGAAACTATTTCTTTGCGCAGCGTTGTGGAAAATTAAAAACGCCAGGCCTAAGACTTAAGCAACCTCCTGCGGATGCTGATGCCGCTGCCTCTGCATCTTCTGCTTATTAATAACTGCGGCTAGGAGAAAAAACAGTTATTAGACTTAACGTACTTGAAATCTGGGTTACACCACCCATATCCATTGCGACATGGGGGCCGTTGAACCCGTCGTCTGGTATACCGATCTCCTCAATCCGTTCCACTCGCCACTAATCAGCACTCACATTACGCATACGCCCGGTTGTCATAATTTCGCATTATTGATTTATTAGGTCGCAATGTTTGCATAGCCGAATGTGAATGACAGCGCCGATAAGCGGACTGTTTTGGCCTGGTTTTTTGCATTAGCATAAATTACAGGCCGATTGACAACGCGGCGAATGCGTAATGCTGGAATAGGTAGGATAAATGCAACTCGGCTAAACCAGGAACTAAACAATATTTTGTACAAATTTAAATGCCTCAATTACTGCTTAGTTAAACTGATTATTTGTTGTTTGTGTCCTTTAACTCAAAATCGAACACATGTAATTGAGAGAAATTAGTAGAAAATAATCTGAAATATAAATAGTAATAAAGTGGTTATCGTGTATATAATATCTGTCCTATATCTGCAGCATTGAAACCGTAATTTGCATATAACATATATTGTAGTTGTATACATTTCCTGAATTATGTCAAGTAAGTATGTCAATATCATTGCGAAAATACCTATATAATAGACGAAGTTCTTTGTGTATTTATATTTTTTATTAAATAAGTAATAGAGTCATTTATGTTCTTCACATTTAATTATTTAGGCTTATGACGACATTTATTATTTAGATTTAGGAACAACCGCTCTTGGCAACAACTTCACTCGACTCCACTTTACTCTACACTCGCTCCCTTTCTATCGATAGCTTGCTCTTGTCTAGGGTTGCATTTTAATCAAGGCTGCAATGTAAAAGTATCGAAAGATATAATACCTATTTCCACTGCGAGTATTCTTACTCGAACAAATTCCCACATAGATAAATATTCTTTCTGGTTTGAGCCTATTAATAATGCTAATCCTTGCACTTATACCGCATATCATTATTAATATTTTCCGCCCTTCAATTAAGCCACTCAGCGGTGGAAAAGTTATTCCCCAATTAGAGTCGAAATTGCCATTATTCCGAGCAGCCAAGGCCTCAGCCTTGCGAGCCTTTATTAAAGTCGAAACCAAGGTAAAGTGGCACAAGAATGCAATTGTACTTAAAAGCGCAGCCCGCCGAGCGGTGAGTGAAAATGGCGGATAATAAAGAAGGGGTGGCAAATGAGGGGGTGGAATCGCGGGGGGTGGCGAACGAGTCGGAAAAGCCGCTGCGAACATCATTTATAAAAATGGCTCAGCATTTTGTGGGCGTGGCTGGGTGGCGAGGAACCAAAACGCATTCAGGCAAACAATTGCAATTGTAATTGAGCCGAGACTTCTCGAATCACTGTCTGTGTGGTGGTGTGTATCTGTGTGCGCCCGGGTATCACAATGTGTGTGTATCTGTGTGTGTGCGTGGGCCGAGTCTGTTTGCATTGTTATTTCTACGTCGGTGGGTCGGTTGGTCGTTTGTTCGGTCGCTTAGTGGCAATAAAAAGAATGCGCGTTCCATGGGGAAATTATGAAAGCGGATTCCTTTTGTTTAGAATCGTTTCTAGATTGCATGCAACGAAGCGGCACGAGCGCGTGTGTGTGAGTGTGGCAGCCAGATATTTGCCATTCCCGCTTATTGCTAATGCGACTGTTGCTGCGAACCTTCGATATACGCTTTTAACCCCACGCCTCGCACCATTTGAGTTCGTAATGTTTAATGCTGATTGCAGCATCGAATATTTATTAATTTCCATCCCGACTTCCAAATGAAACGGGCTGAGTAAACCGAAGAGTTGAGCTGCACTTCAAAAGCGTTATGAGTTTTGACTTTACCCATTTTATTGGATTTTATTTACAGTTCACGCACTAAAAAAAGATGTTTTATTCTGTTCATCCGAAGCAATAACCCTATTTCCCTTTTAGAAGCCAACTAGTGCATCCGCTTATGTCACAAATTCCTACAAGTGCATTTCCAGCTAACTTTCTGCTGCATTTTTTAGGATCCTTGACAACTTCACAACTCAACTTACATGCCAAAGAGCTCCTTACAAATGGGTCAAATTAAATTAAAAAAGCAAATGTTTTGTGCTAGCATGTATGGCAATAACTATAATTAAGGCGGTGGAAATTCCTTTCCAGCGATTGCTTTCAATCACCCGCGCAGAGTTCAACTCATGGCTGCTCCCACAGCGAATTCAATGACTTTTGGGTCACGAACAGGAAAGGGGAAGATGCTGCCCCGAAGTGCCATACGAAAGTCAAATTTTTTATGATTGAGCAGCCAAGGAGCATGAAAACGCCATTTCCATAGCTGGCGTTTGAATGGCTTGCTATTTTGTATCATCATGCAATATGACCAGGGAACGCACTCCGACCTTATGCCAATTTCAGCGAGCTGCTGCTGATTTCATTTCCTCTTCAAGCGCGAATATTATTTGCATGCGAGTGCAGATGCGGATGCCAAGTAAGTATCTATAGCCGGGTTCCATGGGTCATAGGGGAAATCGAAGTTTTATCAAGTGCATCAATTTGCATAGTACTTGCGATCCGACGGACAATGAACTATGATGACTGATTGATTAGGGTGCTTTGAAGGCGATAATGCTGATGTCCTGCAAGTCAGGGAAAGCCTCTTCAAAGTTTTATCTTGATTGGTGAGTTTCGATTAAATTCCTATTTCAATTGACTTGCCTTTCTGAGTGGCAAGAACAACAGCATTATAGCTGAAGATAACAATGCAACTTCAGGCGCTGAACAAAAACAAAGGACTTAAGATAAATATTTTCACGCGACGTTTTCACTGCTAATGAAATTTTGCTTTCAACTAAATTAGTATCTGTCTGTGCAGCAACGCCGGCAACAATGACAGAAAATAAAATTAAATAATGCAAGCACTTTTAGGTTAATTAAACTTGAATAGCAGCAAACCGGCTAGCAAACGGAGCGCCAAACTAAGCTCAAATAAAGTGAGAACGAGGATCCCAACACCCGGGCTAATGCCAAGCGGCCAGGACTCCAGGCGTGTCCTTGTAATTGTTATTACAATACTTGTCCTTTTTCGGTGTATTGTCTGGCCGTCTCGCACTGCACTTTCATATAATTGTGTGGCGCTCTCACACAGCCTTTTGTTGCCGAATGCATTTTAGCCATTTTAGCAGTGCATGCCATCCTGGAGGACCCACGAGCCCAACTCCTGCTGGTGGCTTCTCTGGCCAAAAGCTGACAGAAATGGATTCGGGCAACGCTTGCCACTGCTTCCGGTTGTGTTTTGTTTTTGCCTGCAAATCTGCAAAAGTAAACAAAAGTGTTGCCAACTTGCCAGAGACAAATACAAACGGCAGAACAAGGAGCACAACAAGGAATCGTTGGCCAACTCGGTATCTTTTGATGCACTGGAAAAAACGATGTATCAGAACAAGAAAGGTTGAATATTACAATAGTTATAATAAATTATAAATGGTATAAAACGTAATAAGATTCAATGCACAATGAAATAGCAACTTCAAATATGTGATATGCTATATCTTTAATTTTAAGAGTGTATATACATATCTTCGAGTATTGTGAATAATAAATATTTTTCGCAGTGCTTAGCTTAAGATTTGGCTTGAGTGCAACAACAAGTTCCGGATACGGCTGCCTACCGGTTTCCTTGACTGTTATAATTGCCTGCGATTTCCACCTTTCCCCAAGCACTTTTCCACCTACAGCGGGTGTGCCAGGACTTTTGGCCGGCAGTGTCCTGCAACAAATGTAAGCAATGACATTGATGCTGCTTGGCCTTTTCCGAGCGAGAAAGAGAGAGTGTTTCTGCTCTTGCTTTTGTTTTGCCCTGCACATATTTATTTTGTATTCCCAAGTTTGTCGGTTGGGGAATTGTTATTATTTGTATTGTGATTGTTGGCAGCATGTCTACTATGCCATAAAGCAGCTGAAACAAAGCCAGAGCCCAGTCAACATTGTGGTCAGCAAATGGAAATGGTATGGATTGCCAACTGGTTGACGATGGATTTCTGCATAATTAATAAATTAAGCAAAAATATACTGGTAAAAAGCCATTATCAATATGCTAACTTTCTGCTGAGTTTTTAACTTTAAAGCTTGAGATATTTTGTACCTAATTCATTTAGTTACATAAAATTAAATGCATGGTTAAAAACCGCATTTCTTTGGCTAAGGGATTTTATTTTAAACTCACTAATGATAGGCTGCTACTTTAGGATACTCCTTAAGGCTGCTTTAATTTATTACTTCTGCAATTTAATTACGATTATGTACGGCTGAAAGTTTCTTGTGCTATAGTTTGCGACTGGAGGATGTTACGAAGATGATGATATGAAATCTGTCCATCGTATCTAACCGCCTGCAGTTGTTCAGTTGGCATCTTTCCCCAACTCGGATGTCGTCATAATGCCATTTGCAGCGCACACAATTGCTAATTGCTTTAAATGCATTTTAGCCGGAAGTGGATTTGCCCAAGCCTTTGGCATATGCACAGAAAGCCGGAGCCGGAGCTGTGTGCCCTCTGCTATTTGTCCTGCGTATTATGTACTGCATATTGGCCGGCATTATCTGGTGGCACTTCCTGACCTCCTTGGTTTCGTTCAGCTTTATTTTATTGTATTGTGTTTTTTATTTATTTAAAGCTATTAGCCCGGCTTAGTCCTTGCCTTGGCTTCAGCAGCACTCAGAGTGCAGGGCGTATGCGTAATGTGATTCACCAATAAGCCAGTTTCTCGGCATCGCAAACAACACAGGCCAGCAGAAAAGAAGCAGGAGCTTGTGCAAATATTTATTTTTGCTATTTGAATGCACCACCCTGCTGACTGGCTGGGGTATTTAATTGGAATCTATAAGTTTATGATTGTTTTGTGTGTGCAATTTCCATAAGCAATTAAATATGCATGCCGTTCAATTCATTGTTTGCCTATATTGTCTGCGCCCTTGCCCTTTAACCCCGCCCCTCTTTTTTTCGCCCAACTCGTCGCCTCACCAGTTGCTGTTTGTTATGGCCGGGCTCTTTTGTACTGTGGCTTAATGAATTTTGTGGCCGGCATAAATAAGAAACAGACAGCAGCCATTTATTTGTTCAGTACTTGCATTTGTCAATATTTATTATGGAGTCCAGCCATTCCAATCGAAAGCCTTGTGAATATTTGTCCAGTTGAAATTGAATTAATTTTTAAGTTGCCTGAAACTCATGCATATGCATATCTATGGGGCAATGTAAATCGTATTATTTATTCCAAGTAAAGGATTAATTTCAGCCAATAAAGTTTAACTTTGGACACAAAAGACACACACATAACACGAATATTTCATTTAGTTTTGCTTAAATGGCATACTGATATAAGTCTAATTACAGCTCAAATGTTATACTAAACCTCTTAAAATTGAAATTATAAAATTTGTCTTTCAATAGTTGACAGAGGTCTCTAAAAATAAAATCTCTTCGAATTCCCTTGGCTGCTGCATTTTCTTGGATTTATTTCCACATTAGCCCCCGGGCACAGAATTGAATTTATTTCGGCTAATAAAATTGATTGTGTTTTAAAACCCCCAGCTCCTAAAAGAATTTTACACTTTAAAAGTGAGGCTTAGTGAGAAGATCCGAGCTGTTTTGGTTTTCGGGTTTGAGTTGGCTGCTTATGCGTTGACATTTTTATGGGTATTTTATGTGAATCAAGTGAATATGGCGAAGACAAAGCTAAGCTCCTTTCCGAATCGATAAAAATGCAAATTAAACAGCACCAGTGTGTGTGTGAGTGTGTGCGTGTAAGTGGCATATAAACTTGCATATGTGGCACGGATATGGATATACACGGAGAGATATGGCGGGAAAAGGGGAGGCAAATGGCAGCTCGTTAAAAGGAAAGCCGGGCGAAATTCAAGTGCCGGAAAATGGCTTTTGTTTAGAAGGAAAACTCCGGGAGTGGCGCTCGCTATCTCTCTCGCTTGCATGCATATAAATATGAAAAATATTCAGAAAATGTCAAACGGAAACAAGTTTCCAAGTCAGACTGCATGATGGAGCACACATGTCCTGGCGGCCACAGGACTCCTAGCAGGCTAACACTCCTTCGACCAGTCGGGCGACAAATGAAAATTGCAGAAATGATCGGAAATGACCAATTTGAAATAAAAATGTAGCCAACTGTGAGCCAAAGACAGGCAGGTTTGGGCCATGTATATATACAACAGATATGCGCAACAGTATAAGATTGTAAAAAGGGTAAGGGTACTGTATATTGTACTGTCAATCCAAAAAATAATAATTTATTTAGTAAGCTTTCAACTACATATATTAAACACTCAAATCATAAATTTAAATTCTCAATTAACTAAAAATATAAATACTAAACAAATTGATAGTAAACCATTACTTTGTAATACTTTTGCGTTTTAAGAAAGTTAACTCCAGCTCTATTTTTTTTGACAGCCACTGTGTTTTCGTGCAAGTGTGTGTGAGCGGAAGTAGAGCGCTTGACAGGCACCAATACCAACAAGTGGAAGACCAGAGCAGCAGGAAGCTTACAGTTTTGTACGTAAAACTGCAGTTACCAGGCTGCTTCCAAATCTGAATGTCAAATGCAGCCGCTCAGAGATCTGATCAGATATGACAAGATGACAAATTAGAAAATTTGTCAAAGAAGTTATCGCGATCTTTGGGCTGCTGGCCTGCTTGGGATTCCACTTCCGTTTTGAGAGTTCGTTGACCCTTGGGCTCGAGGCGGCACACACAGGCTCATAACTCACAGATGTCGTATTATGCATGAATTTAAAAACAATATCTTGAAAGCGCTCACGCATGTAAGGACTCCCGGATCTGCACTCATTCCACTCCTTGGCGGGAGTAATAAATCAAGACGAAGGGCGGCAAGTGGAAAACCCTTTTCAACGATTTCTATGCAAAGTGCTGGCACAGGCAGAGTAATTCATCAAAAATAATATAACAAGACAGCAAATGAGAAAAAACGGAAAACAGAACGGCTAAGAAACGTAGGGAATGGCTAGAATTGTACATGGCCAAATTGAGCTGCTATACTGCAAAATGATGGTGCGTCTTGCAATCAGTGCGTATGTGGGTGTAAATTCGAGTATGAGCCACATGGGAAAATCTGGCTCGAAGGCATCTTATCAAGTCTGCAAGAATAAACAAATTGGACTGTCCACTGCTTTCCGTCCAAGTATTCTTTGTTAGTATGTGATAGATGAATCGCTAACTGAACTTTGATAAATAAAATAAAAAATACTCCTAAAAAGATCCTAAAACTAAACGTTTTAATTGAAGTGAAAAATTGGCTTAACTGCCTTTGTTGTCAAATTGTGAGCGTATTTTGGTTGGCTGCTGCATGAATTAAAAACCCCTCAAAGCTGGAAACAGTTCGACATTCTCCGCAAACCCCTTGCCACTTCGAGTTGCACCGTGTCACACTGCTCGGCAAAAAAAAAAAGCGAGCGGACTGTGAGCAAATTTCGTTTGGTATTCTTTTGCAGCTGGGTCAGCACTCTGAAGCGCAGTCCGTGCTGACATTCTCCTTGTTTACTGGCTGGTCAAATGTGTCAACAACATTGCTGTGCAATTAGGAAGGTCCTCGAAAGGGTGCAGCAATTTGCTTCCCCCCTCCCCCTACGCGCTTCGTTTAAACATGGCTAAAACCAGGGGGGATTCACTTTAAGCTGAAAGTAAGAGCAGGAGAAATGGGAAAGCAATTAATAGTGCTACACATGTTGAACATTCATCTACATAGCATACCTACATCTGTTTTAGTTTTAGTTCTCGCTCAGGTTTCCTTTTTTGTGCTGTGTGTGTTTTATTAAGTTTTTAATTAATGTATGAGCAGTTTAAACTTGTAAAAGTCCTGTCATGATAAACTAAAACAATATTTCTCACTTGGGGGCCAACGACGACAGCTCCTCGTTCCGAGTTTTCCGGTTGCCAGGAGAAAGCAACGCACCCCACAGGCAGTCAAATGGCCCAAAGGCAAGCTTTTCAAAATAAATGAAGTTACGGCCAAAGGATGTTCGTGTCTGTGTTACTGGCCATGTTCCTGTGGATGTGCCATTAAAATATTTGCATCTCATTATTTAGTTTTGGGCTATTCGTGTGCCGGCCACTTTCGAGCGATAGATATAGAAATCCAACTATATATCTTTCGGCTATATTATGGTAATTGACCTTTGCCAATTTCTTACGCATATGCCACACACTCCTTTTTATTTTGCTTTCCTTTGTGGGCAGACTTTTGTTTCGATTCATTTCTGTGTGCTTCGGCTCTATCTTATCAGGCAAATTGAATTTGTGGTCGGCACCCAATGAGTGTGCTAAACCATTTGGCAAACAGACATCAAGCGGCTTACACACACACAAACACAAAATGCACTGGGAAAAATTCGCATTTCTATGATAATACTTTTTAAGCATGTCCTGTAAAGACTTAGAATGATTGGGCTACAGCCTACATTAATAAACAAACTTTATGTTTTTATTAATTTAAGATAGATAGCTGATTTTTTTCTCTGCATTCGAGTGCCAGTCATTTTTCAGAGTCTTGCAATCTGCTTCGGTTGAGCTTGTGAATGTGTGAGCTGGTGCGTGTGTGTGTGTCTAATCCTTTATGCATTTGGTATCCCAGACGTGGACTGACCCCATTTGCGAAATTCTCTGCGCCATCTATCAACACATACCCACAAAGACACGCACACAATGCACAGGAAATTCACACGACATGGTCAAAAACTTTGCACAATTAAAGTTTAAGTGTTGCACAAACTTGTGTCATGTGCTTAGGAGCCAGGGAAAGGGTGGGAGGGAAATGGGGGGAAATCGCAACGATGGATGCATAAATTTAATTTTGTTATTATAGACTTTGCCAACGAATCCCAAAGCTGCACAGTGGGCAAGAGTATCTTATGTTTACAATGAGTAGATTTACATATAATATTTGATTTCACTTTGCTTACTGTTGACACAAAGCAGTGTTGGGAGGTATATAGTACAAATATAGTAATTATAATTAATATAGAAATAGGCAAAGCCAAGAGGTGTATTATAACCTTTCGATTTGAAAAAGGTAACTTTTCCTCAATTTTCCTGAGCGTGTTTGCCCATTGTGCGGCTGTGTGTTTTGGGTAGAAGAAATAACACCTTTCGCAAAGTTGCAAATGCAGTAACAAAGTGTAATTAAAAAGTTTGACTACGCTTGCAAAAATAATGGAATCGATTATGAGCCACGCCCAGAATGGCCACCCCCCCGCACTTCGCATCCTGCCGCACTCAATGGAATTAAAAGGATATTTTTCGCCTTTGACTCCCTGCTGCCGACTGCCAATTGCATTCCCACGTCCTTCCCTTCGAACCATTGTTTTCGTCTGTCAAATGCAGACACTTTGCTTTCGGTATTCATGGCTCGAGTAGCTGCAACAACCGAGCGGAAAACTCTAGCAGAAACTGTCAATAAGAGCATTTTTATGCATTCATTTCTTTCGCATTTCTGCAATCAGTTGAAAAATTGCAAAAACTACAGCGAGCGCATTGAGAATGAAAACTTTGAGAAATGTTAATGCAATTGCTTTCTCCGAAAAGTCCGAGTCAAGGGAACCACCTCATTAAACTCTGTGAATCGCAAAGGGCTCGCATAAAATTTGTTTAACGACATGCTCGGTTTAATTAGATGAAGGTCCATTTAATCAGAGCGTATTATCCGATATTACTTAACCACTCTTAACCACTTTATGCAAACAATTAATTGTAATGGATAGTGCGATTGGCCATTCGTCTGTCGCCGTTAATTAAGCACAACAAATGCGACGTTTTTATTTTTTAATACTTAAAAGAGTCCGGCCAGTTATTGATTTAAGGGTAAGCGTGTATTTAAATTTGCATAAACTGTTATTAATAAGGCAGATTAAGCCGGCAAAATGGTTTGCGTTGAAATCGAATCGAAGGATAAAGAGATAAAATTTGTCGCTTTTTGTGCTTCTTACACTTTGTGCATGCACCTTGCTGATATTTTTATTTCCCACGCATTTGTTATGCTTTTTAATGTATTTTTAATCCGATATAATTAATACGGCCCCAACAACGTTGCCTATAGTTTATTAATTACATTATTTCGTAGAAATATTAACACGAGGCCGCCAAGTCATAAATAAATCTGCGAAAATATCGAATGAAAAATAATACGTTCGCCGGCGAAGCTCGTAAATAATATATAACGGGCGCTTCTTAAAATAAAAACAAAATCGAATAATTTAATAATGGCAAAAATGCGACTGGCGACCGCAAAATGGCTTAAGTCGCCGACGGTTTAAACAAATGATGTGTGAAAAATTAATGGCAAAGATATTCTCGACTAGTGAGAGTGCGAGGAATGAATTTTAATAATAATTTAAATTGCTTAAAACATTTATTTGCCTTTTTTAATTCTCAATGCGGCTCAAACACTATAAAAATTACAGAATTATCATACGGAAGATTTAATTCGCAGGAAGAATGAGCAGCTTAATAAGGGAAAAAAGAGCAGAAATCAGGCATTTATTGTGTGCTCCATTGAGTTGTTCACACATGGATTTGCCTTTCATCGTCAATTTAAAAACAATTTCCATGTTTGTGCCATAGTTTTGTCAGCGTTTTAAGTGTGTGCAGGTGTGGGTGGGGTTCAGATGATCCACAAACACACACGCACCAACCACACCACACCCACTCAACTGTCTGTCCGTGTGGGAGATTGTAGGCTGTTTGTTGTGGTCAGCTGTGCTGAAAAGCTGGAAAATGAATCCTGAGGTTTCCTCGGTCACCGGAATGTTGTTATAGCACTCACACTTCAGGGCCAGAGAAGTTGCTCATACGCCAGGTAATCCCACATCTTTTTTGTAGCCCGCTTTTGCCGGCTGCTCTAATCCAAAGCAAACACCTGCGTCATAAACTTTAAGCCCGACAAAGTTTCGGGCCAACAACCGAATTGGAATCATTGGAGCGTACTTACGGTTTGCCGTGTGAGAGTTTGGCCAAAAAGAAAACTTTTCGATTTGTCAAATGGTATTTAGGGATATCCTTGGTTGGTCGCAAAGTTTAAAGAGTTCGTTTGTGCATTTGTTTATAATAACTTGTACCTGACATTTACTGTTCAGTTAACGAGCGGTGCTAAAATGTTGGCTCTTTCATTTAATTATTGTAAATGAAAATGTACGAAATGTTAGGCTTGATTACCATTTATTTGAAAAATCCTTGATAATAGCCAAAACCACGATACGACCAGAAGTATGTTTGGGTGTCATATAATCATTAATTCATAAAATCCCAGCTTTATGGCTAAAACTTTAACGAATTTTTATTCGCGTGGCAACAACTAATGCGGCATTTCTCTCTCATCATCTTTATCAAGTCGTTATTAGAGTTATTATCATTAATTTATTAAATCCCCCGAACATGGCGCGACATGACAGTCACAATTCAAACAGATACATTTCACCAATCCCCCCAACCCCAACTAAACCGAATTTAATGTGCTTTTCGGGGGAAAGCTGTTTCGGAAAATCTTTTAGTAGCAGCGGAGGAGCAGCGCAATGCTGTTGACACTCGTTTCGGAGGGAAGACTTCATCTTCGCAGCTTAGTGGCGGACAAATTCCGAGTCTTGGTCACGCTCCCCCACTCCGTGGACAACATTTAGCTGGTTATTGTTTTAACATTTGCCCCCATCCCCGTACCCAAACCCATACCCATCCCCGAACCCGGACCGCAAATGTGCGTCTGAGCTGCTCTTATCTTATCGTTATTAACGTTCATTTTATTGTCATGCTGCTCGGCTCGGCTCGGTGGCAATGGCATTGGCAATGGCAGCTTTTGTCTGCTAGTTGCCATCAGTTGGCCGGGCATTTCAACAGTCCTTTTATTGTGTCATTATTGTCATTTACTTCGCTTTTCCGCTACTCTTGATCATCGCCGCGCTGTGCGGCCTGCATTATTTTGGTTATTTGTGAGTTTCCCTACAAACGACCTGGTTTCAGTACATTATGCCCAGCGCTTCTCTTTGATTCGCCGATGACATGCGTCACTGCCACACTGCCACAAAATGGCATACTATACTATATAATTTTTATACACAACTTTTTAAATTTTAAATACATACCTTGGAGGAACCTACATTAGTACTTCTTATAATCAAATTTAAGTTAAGTGATTTATATTTTTCCGCTGTGCATCTGAGAATTCTTTAGATGGCCACCCAGTGTGCGTTCTTCGGCATCATTAATGTGATTAACGTTGGCACAAAAGTCGCTTTTGATTTGGCCGCTGAAAAGACCGAGCGATTCGTGATTTTCTTGTGCTTCATAAAGAGCATTTTATTCATTTCTCCGACCGTTATGTTTGCTGACCCATAAATACAGATTGGCCGACTTGGGGCCGAAAGTCCGTCAAGAGCAAAAGGATAAATAAGGCAGGCCGCTCATAAATTGATTTCGATATCAATTGCTGAACTTTGACTTTTAATTAAAGGCTGTGCCGCGTGCTCACAAATAAGAGCAAACTTTTCATATGTGCGTACGCTCACAAGGGAAAATGCATATATGATATGCATGCAAGTTACCAATTTGGCGTTAAAATTCATACAAACATGAAAGGCCGTGGAAAATGCATACATTTGCGCTATAAAGAATGCTTTTCCGAGGGGAAAACTCGGGCGGCGGTGGTCGCTGCGTTAAAAATGCGAATTAAAAAATGCCAAATGAACGGGAACTGGGCGCAGCAGGAAAAGTTAAAACGCGACTCCGGGACGGGCTGAAATTATAAATCAATTTAACGTTGCCAAACGAGGAGGCCGGACAAAAGTGCGAGCCTCGAGCCGCATAGTAAGTAAATGTGCGGCGGTGGCGGTGGCAAAGTTTTCCATTTTCCATTTTACAAGCAGCGCCAGCAAAAATTGTATAAATTGCCAACTCAAACGGAAACGCAATGACACCGGACGCCATTGACCACCGCCGACCCCCCCGTGACCCGTGATCCCGCTCGAGAACCTCCGTCCGGATGGCGGATTACGGGTTTCGGGTTACGGGATACTGGTAACGGTTAACGGGTTATGGCTTTCGGGGTGCGGGTCTCTCCGGGATTTGGTGGACGCATGCGCGGCTCGTCATCCGGCCATTCCGCGCCGCCACGGATGTACACGCTTTAATCCGTAAACCACAAACGACGGCATCAGATACAGATACTCCAACTGGGGCTCGGGACATTCCCCATTCAAGCCACTGGCCCGCTGCATTTTAAGTCAAGCAGTTGAACAACTGTTTGTAATTGCAGCTTCGCCGGCACTGTGGTAATGGCCCTTTGGGGCCGACTTGGGGTTGCCGTCCCGTCCGCCGGAATCTCTCACAGTTGAATGCTGCAAAAAGTCCTTGCAAGCGGATGTTGTGCAATAAAAATGCAAAGTGCGCCAAAGTTGCCGTCCAATAGCAGCCAGCTGATACAGTAAATAAATGTAAATTAATGTTGTTTCTGGTGCACCACGAGGCATTACAAGATTCGTGAAGGGGGACTGTAATGGGTACATTTTCACTATGGGATGCCGGTGCGCCGATTTTTGGTTATTAAGAGATTATGCCTGAAAGTATACCTTGATTTTTGACTTTTCAATATTTACTGACTTACTGCTCTATAAGAAATTTATCGAGCTGTTCTACTTTAAAATTATGATTTATAATTAAACGAAATTGAAACAAAATGTCATTAAACAAATATATAAATATAAAAAAAAATATAAATTAAAAAAAGTCTCTTGTTCCCGCCCGGGTTCGAACCGGGGACCTTGTGCGTGTGAAGCACACGTGATAACCGCTACACTACGGAAACTTCATGTGAGGCATGGTTCAAAGATTAGTTATAAAATTAAAAAGAAACTTCCCTCGTTCAATCATAACAATGTAGGATAAAGTAATAAATTTAATTTGCAAAATACAAAGAATCTAGCTGAGGAAAATAATGTTTAAATAATCGGCCAAAGGTAAGAAAGTTTAAGAAAAATACATCGTGGAGAGAACAAAAAATAAAAGGTACTAATCCATACGGATCTTGCGATACTTTACGATCTCTGGAGTTACTTGATTTCTTTTTTTATCCGATATATTTATGTTCAAATTAAATAGAGAAACAAGTAAGTTTGGTCTTAGAATAAAATATTCCTATTTTTTATTTTTCTTAAGTTTTTTCATTTTTTTCAGGTTTTTACGATAGGCGTATTTGTCTGTTCGCTGAATAACCTCGTTGTACTTTCTCTTGTTGAACTTCTGGAAGCTCTCGTCGTCTAACAACTCATTAACCAGCGACTGCTTCTTCTTGGACTTCTTTTCTTGGTAGTGATCCAAGTGCGAAGGTAGCACAGTTCCGATTTGGAAGAATTTGGGCAGACGTTTCAGGTCGTTCTTTTTGTAGAATTGCTTAGGGTTCAGAACCGATCGCATCTGAACAATTTTCAGTTCGTTTCGCATCTCGTCGGTGATCTCTGTGGCGGGCATATTAAACCATCCCTTGCCCTTGGTCTTGGAGCGTTCAGCCTGAAAAAAAAGAAGGCGATTAGAAATGAAAGCAAGTTATAAAGCTGGAATTTTCTATATGTTGCGCTCAGATTACTAAAGACGTCGTCACCACGGCATATAGCTTAGACCTAAGTGGCTCCTGGGTCGACAATAGCGCGTGTTTCATTTCTTTTGGGTGTTCTGTAAGCCAGAGACTAAACTATCTGTCTAGGACTTAAGGACAGATAATAGTCTTGATCCCTGGCTGTTGGTGTCCCGCTGGCCTTACGGCCACTGCAAATTCTGGAGTGCAGCAGCAAAGATTACAACGGATGAAACTAGATTTGCTAAAGTCTGAGCCTTAGGTCTGGTCGCAAATGCGCAAACTCCGATGTCGAATATTTCATCATGGGCAAAAGGGCTGTTTGTACAAAGAAATCGCTTGACACTCACTCTGTTGATGATGGGTTGCTGCCTCTTTCCCACGGTGGGCAGTGCGTGCGCCTGTTCTAGACCTGGATTCAAGGCCTGTTTCGTCCTCTTCATATTACTTTCCAGGTTTTCCTGCCGCAGGTCCAGGTGGGGGGCATCGTGGTTCAGTTCTGTTACCCGCTTCCGGGGCACAACCTTCGGTTTGCTGGAGTTCTCCACGGCACTCTCGACCTTTTCGCCGAGGTCCTCCAGCTGTTTGGCAACCTTGGAGACCGGCTTCTTTTGGTCAGGCAGGGAACTCACGACATCGAGCACTTCCTTGGATTTTAACTTAAGGCCGAAGAGCTCCACTGCGCCCTCGTTTTGTTCATCGTCCTCCTCGCTGTACGCGTCACTTTCTGCCAGGAGCAGCTCTTTGTTGTACACAATCTTCTGATGCTGCTGCTCGCCATTGAATACCTGGCGGCCTGTTGTGTCTACCAGAAAAATAGAATCCATTTTGCGCGGCGACCACGCTTGTTTATAACATGACAACAGTGTGACCGTACAGTAGTAGCACTTACACACACCGGGCGGCTGTCTAAAATATACTAAATGCACCGCACTTATTTTGAAAAATACTAGCACTTGGCAAGGGTATTCCTGAACCATTATTTATTGAATTAGTTTTAGTTTAAAAAGATATGGGTTATTATCTGAATTTTCTAACAAGTTCATTTGACCTATATGGTTTGAATTTAGAAATTCACAACCGATTTACAAACTAATGGAATACCCCCAATTTCAATTTTTCCATTATTAAAGTATAACATTAAGATGCTTAAGTAATATTTGACGTACACTTAAGTTAACTACCTCATAAAATCTCAGTTCCGAATGCGAGGTACCAGGTCTTGAGCTTGGTGGACCTAATAACTGAATACTGCCTAAATGTATCAATCCAAATGCTACTGAATTGCTTGGTAATTTAGTAGTCATATTGCAATGCTCAAGGAAAAGAGATTATTGTTCTACTAATATTTACATTATGCAAGGAAAGTCTTTATTAATTTATTCATACCTTTGGCTTAAAATCCATTATAAATCATACAATTTAAAAATTATTAATAATAATCCCATATCTTAGGATTAAGATACCGTTTGCCTGTTATTGCTAAACATGCATTTGAGATTCTATTTATGTGAGTTCAAGTTTCACTGTTCAACAAAACGGCAACCCATGTTATAGTCGTAAAACAAAGATATATACATAGATATATACAAAGATATATACATTAAAAAACAGGTTGGGTAAATTCCATATATAATAACAAATGATGGAACGTAGTACACTCGTAGCAACTTAACAGAACGTATTTCGCTGCAGCAAAAGAATGGGCAAATTGCTCGGCAATGCCGCGTACATGGAAGTGTTCTGAACAGCAAATTTGTTACGAAAATCCGAAGCTAAGCTACTAAGTTACTTAACCAACAAATTTTGAAAGTGGCTGACTCGGGCAACTGTCGCCGGCTTCAGCACCGGACCGCCGCCCGTCCCCGCCCAATACGGCTATCGGTCGAGACCGGAATCCGCGGGGTGGAGGGGGCGACGGATCGGGGGTGCATGACCGTGCGTCGACCGCCGGATAACCCGTCGTCATCCAGTGGAAGGCAGCGGAAAGCCGATCCGAACGAGGAGCCACGGCAACGCCAGGCAGAATTACTGGGAAACACAAAGGTGTGACGGAGGGTCGGCTCTGAACAGATCTGATAAGCAGATGCAGTTACCTGAATATCGATCAATGTACAGAACAATCACAGAATACACTTCCGAGGAAATATCAAGCAGCTGTTGTATTTATACGAGCAATTCACCAAATAAGCGCTTGGGAATTACAAGCTGGCAGCCGGGCAACCGTGTTGTGTGCCAAACCAAATCGGGGTGGGTTTTTGCCTTTGCTTGTGCATATGCATTTTCCGTATATGAACGTTGCTTTAAAAGCCTGTGAACTCAAAAGTATAGACTCTATGTAAGAAATTTTAATTATTTTAGAATGACTCAGAATTGCGAAATTGTAAAAAAATAAAAACGGGAGGTATATACAAAAAATCTATTCCTGGGTTGCCCTCGGCTGGTCTCGAATCTACGACTGATTCTACAAGGTGGACTGACAGCATGAGTTAGATTGCTACTACATATTTTTATGTACAGCGGTAGGCAAACAAACAAGAAAATCATATGCATTTATAAATTTGTACCCTTTGAAATATGTGTGCCAAAAAAGGTGTCATTTTAAAATTAGTTAAAATAGAAGAAAAATAATAAAAAAAACCAACTTGGTTATCAAGTGCCAAAAATGAATTTGACAAAAAAAAAACTGGAATTGTTCCCGCCCGGGTTCGAACCGGGGACCTTGTGCGTGTGAAGCACACGTGATAACCGCTACACTACGGAAACAGTTGAAAAAACTGCGTCCAAAGTTGCAGCTCCGGTGTGCCAAATTTTTTTAAAAGTACATATGTATAACTCTATGTATGGTTGGATCTAATACATTATAATTATTGTAATGTCTTTGGTTAGATCTAACGAGCTTAACTATGAAAATCTCGAAATAGTTCCAGTATTTAGAAAGCGTATAATTACTTTGCGAGGCGTTTTAAAGTATTGAAGAAAGTGGGCGTAGTTCTGCCGCAATATTGCTTTAGTTCTAAATACTGGGAAAATCGTGCTAATATGTACATATGTACTGGTATATCACGAAGTGAGATATGTATTAAGGAGTTTACTTTGGCAATCGTTGGATAATTTACCTTTCTACTTATCACCCTTTCATTCAGCATAAGACATGGAGCGCCTACAAAGCCGGTAAATACAGGTGTGAAAATAAAATTTAATGCAAACTAAAATTTGACACTGAAGGCAAATAAATCATGATAGAAAATTTATTGATGTCTTTAATTGTAAGCTTAACTGCTTAATAAATGAATAATTTGTTTAGGATTCGTCTGCGGTTGACACCAACATTAAATTGTATTAACTATCTGTCATAATTCGTTTATATTGTTTGGCTCCATTTTTGTAAATGATTTTTATATGATTTTCGGAAAGCAAAGGGTGGTATATGTCAAACTTAACAAACAAAAGTGAATCAAATAATTCGCCACTAATTTGATTCTAAATGTTAAATGCACTAATACGAATTAAGCCGGACAAAGTGTCAGTTTTCATTTTGCAAAAGCCAGAGCTAATCTGACACAATTTCGCTGGTTTATTTGTATATTTAGCGCCATCAACCAGCAGCATTTTACTTTACTTAGGCACGCGGCATTAAACCGAATGCAGATAATTAATTTCATTGCACATTGAGCTGGTGCTAATTTAATAAAATAGTGCAAAACGCTTTGGTGACTTTTCCATTCACACATTAATTAATTTGATTGCCAATATAGTGTGTAAAATGGCAAAAATTCCAATTGTGTTCATTATTAGAATCAAACTGAAAATTTGTGCTGAGTTTACTGAGCTGAAAAAAGAGCACATTTATTTTATATTCACTGATTTCAGGAATTCGAATATAATTAAAAAGGTTATAAATGGAATGGCCAACGTATTATGATAGTTTTTTACTCCTGCCCAAAATGCCCTTTATTGCTTGTTCTTGGTTGAGTAACTAAGTCTGGCTGGCAACCTTTGACCCGCCCACAAAAGACCCCGAACCAAACCTCGTTTTTTATAGTCCTAAACTTTATTCAAAGCAATAAAGAACATCGAAGAATCATGAAAGTGCACAAATGAACGAATTTGAAATTTACTCTCTAGAATATTTATTGGTTTAAGGCTAATAGAGATCTATTGGAAAACGCTAATGTTACCACTTTCATCTTTTGTACTAAAATGAAGTTTTATTCAAACCAGAATGAATGGGATAGACTTATACATATATTGACGGGAAGCATCTAAATTCCAAGCCTCGGAAAATAGAAGCTCAAGGCGAAACAGGTGTGCTCTTACCCTAGGAAAGGGTATCTCGAAGGTGGGAAGGATGTTTACCACGGCGCCTAAACAAACAGTGCATACTTTTGGGCGCCCAATGTTGGCACATGCAAGGCGTGTGCAATAATGCGAGCCAACCTGGCTTGTTGCGGCCGTGTCAAAAGTATTTTGACTTGGAAAATTTAAATTTTTGCCCCTCCCACGCCGCGCAGGAAAAGTGACTGACTTGTGGGGAAACAAAGTGTGGAGGCTATGAAAAAGGTCCTTTTTCGTGGGCGGTAGCTGGTAAAGGATAAAAGGTAAACACACTTTCTGCTTGGCAACAAGTTTTTTATTGCTTACCAAATGAGCAAAGGGCTGGGATCAGCGGATGTGGTAAACATTGCCGTGTTAAGTTTGCCAATCGGAACTTTTCAATGCCATACAAAGGCGCTGGGCAATAAAAATGCATTTTTTATTTGGCTCCCAGATTTATTCTTCCGAATAAAGGCAAGGGGCACAAAACGCGAATTTCTATTTCTTTGCACTACGTGATTTGCAATTTTCCAATTTCCCAAGAGCCGAAAATAAAGTTGCACCCCGACCCAAACCCAATCTCGCCGACTCTGTTTCAGTTTGTGGTATGGCATATGTTCACACATGAACACGAATATATTTAAAGACTTACAATTTTGGGCTCCGTTCATATCTTATGTAAATGAATCGAGAGCGATAAATTATATTTAGGATTTTGTTATCTAAGGCGACATGGGTGCATTGCTCAAAAACATGTAATTTAAGTGCACACTACATGAGTCAGTCACTTGAGATCGTTCCCCGCCTCCTAAAATAGTCCCTTAGTGGGAGACCACAGATAAGGTCCTCGCCGCTCAAGATAGGCAGATGTGCCCGAGCGTGGGACCTCGATAAGGCGGGGACTATTTACTTAGGCCTCTGCGTAGGCCATTTACTTTAAGATGCGATTCTCATGTCACCTATTTAAACCGAAGATATTTCCAAATAAACGCAGTTTCTTACAAAAACTCAACGAGTAAAGTCTTCTTATTTGGGATTTTACATTTGGTCAATCGAGCCTTTAATCGACTCTGCAGTTTCCCCCTACCAAAGGTAAGGAACTCAGAGAAAGGCCAGCTCCTTTAAGCATCTTACAGCTAAAGGTAGCAAAAATAAGTGACTCTTGTTTCCCCCTACCAAAGGTAAGGAACAGAGTATAAATATAAAAAGCAAAAAGATACAAAAGAATCTTTTATGTTTTAAAACAAGCACCTTATAGTCTATAGCTAAAGGTTGCTTTGTGTACCATTATAAATTGTGGTAAGGCGTGCTTGAGGCCATACATCAGCAATTGTGAAATTAAAAAGTGCATAACAAAAGTGCCTTATAAATGCTCTAATAGCATTAAATCAGCTCATAAATAGAGTGCAGTGTATATGCCAAAAGAGCATAAATGCCGAAATAAATGGCTAAAAAACAAAAAATCTGACTGGACTACAAAAATAATAAAACGTGCCAAATAAAAAAAAAATCATCTTTAAACATCAAAGGAGCCTCTACCAGCAGCAGAAGCAGCAACAACAGCAGCAGCAGAAGCAGCAACAGCAGTAGCAACAGCAGCAACAACAGCAGCAACAGCAGCAGCAACAACAACGACATCAGCTAAGTCAAAACAAGAATTTTCTGTTTATCCAAACACACATATATATATAAATACATATAAAATACATATACACGTACTATATATATTAAGAAATTACAAAAAATTTTCAAAATGATGTCAGAAAAGACTATTCAATTCCTTAAGAAGCAGTCCGAAATTATTTTGGAAATTAGAAAGTTGGAAGTAAAACCAACATTAACAGATGTAGAAATTCTAAAATTAAATGAGCTTCAAAAATGTTTCATTGCTAATCATAGCAATTTGTTAAAGATCGGCGTTGTCGATCATGAATATTTTAACGCGAAGCAGTATGATTTAATAATGATGGTGTTAGAAAAAATTAAAAATAAAAATGAAAAAATTAAGGGCGAGTCGGTAGAAAACACTTTCCCTAAATCAAACACTGTCCCTAAATCAAACCCTCCCCCTACATTAAACCTTGAAATGTGTGGTCACCCTGAAAAAGAGGGTATAGCACAAAACAACGCTCTAAAAGTAGAGCAGGCATTTCGAAATAATGTTGGCCAATTTCGAGTATATCTAGAAGATACGTCTAAACTAATAGACAGTAGTCCAGATTTCCTTAAAATAAGGAAAAATAAAATTGAATTTTTATGGCATAAAATAGATAACCTGATTGAACAGGTGAATAGTCATTTTGAGAGCTCGCTATTCGAAGAAGAAATTAGCGAACTTGAATTTGACAAACAAAATATTCTTACAGCCATTAATAGTCGACTCAGTGGCACAATAAATAAAGCTGAAATGTCGACGGTTGTTAAGGCGGAGGAGTTACCAACCCTGCCTAAAATACAGATTCCCACTTTCTTTGGTGATTCCAAAGAATGGGATCTTTTTAATGAACTCTTTACAGAGCTCATACATGTGAGAGAGGATCTCAGTCCTTCTCTCAAATTTAATTATCTAAAGTCAGCATTAAAAGGAGAAGCCAGAAATGTGGTTACTCATTTACTGCTCGGCTCTGGAGAAAATTATGAAGCCACTTGGGAGTTTTTGACCAAGCGATATGAGAATAAAAGAAACATATTCTCAGATCATATGAATAGGCTTATGGATATGCCAAATTTAAATTTAGAATCCAATAAGCAAATAAAGACATTTATTGACACGATTAACGAGTCAATTTATATTATAAAATTAAAGGCACAATTACCAGAAGATGTGGATGCAATTTTCGCTCACATAATTCTTCGGAAATTCAATAAAGAATCACTCAATTTATATGAAAGCCATGTTAAAAAGACAAAAGAAATACAGGCACTTTCTGATGTCATGGACTTTTTAGAGCAAAGGCTCAATTCTATATCATCATTCTCACAGGAAGTAAAACCTGTAAAGAAAATGATTAATAATAACAAGAATAAAAATTATAGTGACAATTGTGCATATTGCAAACTACCAGGGCATTATTTAATTCAATGCCATAAATTTAAAATAATGAATCCAGCAGAACGGTCTGACTGGGTAAGAAAAAATGGGATTTGCCTAAGATGTCTGAGGCATCCGTTTGGTAAAAAATGTATAAGCGAGCAGCTTTGTTCGACTTGTCGTAAACCTCACCACACGTTACTTCACTTTGCAGGTCATAATCCAGAAAAAGTGAATACGTGTAGAACAACAGGTCAAGCCTTGTTGGCCACGGCCTTGATTCAAGTAAAGTCGAGGTATGGAGGCTTTGAACAATTAAGAGCATTGATTGATAGTGGCTCTCAAAGCACAATTATTTCAGAAGAGTCTGCACAGATTCTAAAATTGAAAAAATTTCGGTCTCATACTGAAATAAGTGGAGTATCTTCCACAGGAACGTGCATCTCCAAGCACAAAGCGGTTATTTCGATAAGAAATTCTCCGAAAAATTTAGAAATTGAAGCAATTATTCTCCCAAAACTTATGAAAGCACTTCCAGTCAACACGATTAATGTTGATCAGAAAAAATGGAAGAACTTTAAATTAGCCGACCCCGATTTTAATAAACCGGGTCGCATTGATCTAATCATTGGAGCAGACGTATATACTCACATTCTGCAAAATGGAGTTATAAAAATAGACGGTCTCCTTGGGCAAAAAACTGATTTCGGGTGGATAGTTTCTGGATGTAAAAAATCCAAAGGAAAAGAAACCATTGTAGCCACAACAATAGAAATAAAAGAGTTAGATCGCTACTGGGAAGTGGAAGAAGAAGAAAAAGATGATATCGAGTCTGAAATCTGTGAAAATAAATTTATCAAAACGACAAAAAAAGATTCAGATGGGCGATACATTGTGTCAATTCCATTCAAGGAGGATGTCACCTTAGGAGATTCAAAGAAACAAGCGATAGCTCGTTACATGAATCTGGAGAAAAAACTAAAAAGAAATGAAAAACTTAAGGTTGACTACACTAAATTCATGAATGAATACATGGATTTAGGACACATGATTGAAGTGAGTGATGAAGGCAAATATTTTTTACCGCACCAGGCAGTGATTAGAGATTTCAAGCCTTACGACCAAATTGAGAGTAGTTTTTGATGCTTCAGCAAAAACTACGAATAACAAAAGTTTGAACGACATAATGTGGGTTGGGCCACGAGTTCAAAAAGATATTTTTGACATTATTATTAAATGGAGAAAATGGGAATTTGTTGTTTCGGCAGACATTGAAAAGATGTACCGACAAATTAAAATAGATAATAATGATCAAAAATATCAATATATTTTATGGAGAAATTCTCCAAAAGAAAAAATTAAAACATATAAATTAACCACAGTCACTTACGGAACTGCATCTGCACCATATTTGGCTACCAGGGTTCTGGTAGATATTGCAGATAAATGTAAAAACCAAGTTATTAGTGCAATAATTAGGAATGATTTCTATATGGATGACCTAATGACTGGAGCTGATTCGGTAGAAGAAGCTAATAAATTAATAACATTAATTCTCCATGAATTGCAGAAAGTTGGATTCAACTTAAGGAAATGGATTTCCAACAATTCCAAAATATTAACCACTGTGGAGGACACAGGGGACAATAAGGTTCTCAATATTATCGAAAATGAATGTGTTAAAACTTTAGGACTAAAATGGGAACCTCAAAATGATTTATTTAAGTTCAGCGTAAATTGTAATGATGAATCAAAAAATATAAATAAGCGCGTGGTGTTATCAACGCTAGCAAAAATATTTGATCCGTTAGGATGGTTGGCACCAGTCACGGTTTCAGGAAAACTTTTTATTCAAAAACTTTGGATAAATAAAAGTGAATGGGATCAGGAATTATCCATAGAAGATAAAAATTATTGGGAAAAATATAAAGAAAATTTATTATTGTTAGAGAATATTCGAATCCCAAGATGGATTAATTCAAACAGTTCTTCAGTCATTCAGATTCACGGATTTGCGGACGCCTCCGAAAAAGCATATGCTGCAGTAGTCTATGCTAAAGTAGGACCTCATGTTAATATAATAGCTAGCAAAAGTAGAGTCAACCCTATAAAAAATAGGAAGACAATTCCCAAACTCGAGCTGTGTGCAGCTCACCTGCTTAGTGAATTAATCCAAAGACTAAAAGGATCAATTGACAATATAATGGAGATCTATGCTTGGAGTGATTCCACGATTACCTTAGCATGGATTAACAGTGGTCAAAGTAAGATCAAATTTATAAAAAGAAGAACGGATGACATTCGGAAATTAAAAAATACTGAATGGAATCATGTTAAGTCAGAGGATAATCCAGCAGATTTAGCATCCAGGGGAGTGGATTCTAACCAGTTGATCAACTGTGATTTTTGGTGGAAAGGTCCGAAATGGCTAGCAGACCCAAAAGAACTTTGGCCTCGGCAGCAGTCTGTAGAAGAACCTGTCTTAATAAATACGGTATTAAATGACAAAATAGATGATCCTATTTACGAATTAATAGAAAGGTATTCCAGTATAGAAAAACTTATACGTATAATAGCATACATAAATAGATTCGTGCAGATGAAAACAAGAAATAAAGCCTATTCATCAATTATTTCAGTAAAGGAGATAAGAATAGCGGAAACAGTTGTTATTAAGAAACAACAAGAATACCAGTTTAGGCAAGAGATAAAGTGCCTTAAAATCAAAAAGGAAATCAAGACAAATAATAAAATATTGTCATTGAATCCATTTTTGGACAAGGATGGGGTTCTAAGAGTTGGAGGAAGATTGCAAAATTCCAATGCAGAATTTAATGTTAAACATCCAATCATTTTAGAAAAATGCCACCTAACAAGCTTATTAATAAAAAATGCTCATAAGGAAACATTGCATGGAGGGATAAACCTAATGCGAAACTATATCCAAAGAAAGTATTGGATTTTCGGGTTGAAAAATTCGTTGAAAAAGTATTTAAGAGAATGTGTAACGTGTGCAAGGTATAAACAAAATACAGCTCAGCAAATAATGGGTAACTTGCCAAAATATAGAGTGACGATGACATTCCCGTTTCTTAATACTGGAATAGATTACGCAGGTCCTTATTATGTTAAATGTTCAAAAAATCGTGGCCAAAAAACATTTAAAGGATACGTTGCTGTATTCGTTTGCATGGCCACCAAAGCCATACACTTAGAAATGGTAAGCGATCTAACTTCAGACGCATTTTTAGCAGCACTCAGAAGATTTATTGCTAGACGGGGAAAATGTTCCAATATCTATTCAGACAACGGAACAAATTTTGTAGGAGCTGCAAGAAAATTAGATCAAGAGTTATTTAATGCAATACAAGAAAATATAACGATTGCAGCGCAGCTTGAAAAGGACAGGATTGATTGGCATTTTATTCCCCCGGCAGGACCTCACTTCGGAGGTATTTGGGAAGCTGGAGTTAAGTCAATGAAATACCATTTAAAGCGTATAATCGGCGACACTATTTTGACTTACGAAGAAATGTCAACTCTTTTATGTCAAATAGAAGCATGCTTAAATTCAAGGCCATTATACACTATAGTTAGTGAGAAGGACCAACAAGAAGTTTTAACACCAGGTCATTTTTTAATTGGAAGACCACCTTTAGAAATAGTCGAACCAATGGAAGATGAAAAAATCGGAAATTTGGATAGGTGGAGACTTATCCAAAAAATGAAGAAAGATTTCTGGGTTAAGTGGAAAAGTGAATATTTGCATACGCTCCAGCAAAGGAATAAATGGAAAAAGGAAATTCCTAATATAGAAGAAGGGCAAATAGTTTTATTAAAGGATGAGAATTGTCATCCTGCAAGATGGCCTTTAGGAAAGGTGGAAAAGGTGCATAAGGGGAATGATGATAAGGTCCGAGTGGCTAAAGTAAAGATGCAGGAAGGATATATCACTAGACCCATTACTAAAATTTGTCCCTTGGAAGGAATAAAGTCTGTTGACAAAAATGAGGCTGACCAAGAGCCAAAAAGACGAACTAGAGCGACATCGGGAATGTCCAAGATCGGAATCATTATGGCAATGTTGTTGTTTGTGTTAAGTTGTCAAGTTTCTAGCGCATTACCTAAAGATATAGCACCAAGATATTCTATAGACAAAATAAATAAAACCTCAGCAATATATCTAGACCCGCTAGGAGATGTTGAGATTGTGAGTACTTCTTGGAATTTGGTTATCTATTATAAAATGGATCCATATTTTAAAATGTTAACAAAGGGTAATGCGCTTATACAAAGTATGAGGAAAGTTTGCGAAAGACTTCATAGCTTTGAAGAGCAATGTAGTCTAGTCTTAGATAATATGCAAAGTCAGTTATCGGAACTTGAAGAAAACAATAAATTGTTTATGATGCAGTCTAGATCTAGAAGCAAGCGTGCTCCTTTCGAATTTATGGGTTCCTTGTATCATATTTTATTTGGTATAATGGATGAAGATGATAGAGAGCAATTAGAAGAAAATATGAAGAATTTGTTAGATAACCAGAACAACCTTGATAAACTAATTCAAAAACAAACATCTGTGGTTGATTCAACTTCTAATCTATTAAAGAGAACAACAGAAGTTCTTAAAGAAAATTATTATGTTTATAAGGAATCAATAAAATTCTTTATGATTACGAAACAGCTACACTCATTGATTGAAGAAGGCGAAAAAATTCAAGCAGGCATTATAAGCCTGTTGATTGATATTAATCACGGTAGGCTAAATACAAATATTCTCAGGCCAAATCAGCTTAAAAAAGAAATTGCCAAAATTCAGCAGAGTCTTTCGGAGAACCTAGTAATTCCAGGAAAACGGTCAGGTACGGAACTTAAGGAGGTGTATACACTGTTAACAGCCAGGGGTTTATGAACCGACGATAAAATTCTAGTTGCCCACCATAACATTCAGTCCGAAAGTGAAGAATTATTATCAACACCTTATATAGGAGAAGTTAGTGAAGTGCCGAAGATTATTTGGGATCCGCTGAAACTATCAATATTAAATCATACTGAGGAATTTGAACGATTGAATAATGAAATTAAATTTATGAAAGAGAACCATCAAAAATTGAAAGATTTACATTTCCATCATATTTCCGGACATGCTGGATTAATTATTGCTTTAATACTAATGATAGTATTAATAATATATTTCATACGGAAATGTGCTGTGCAACAAAGAATGCAAGCAATAACCTTTGCAGGTCCGTTGCCAGTACTATAAATATCAATAGTAAATAAACAATAAAATAATATAACAAATAAAAATATACAGTCCACTATATCGTTGTTTAATAGAAAATGTACTTCTACATAGAAAAAGCAAAATGTTTAAAATAAGTTAATTGAGTACAAATTGTTGAATTAAAAATAATGTAAACCATAATTGTAATCCAATAAAATTAAAAGCCAGAAAAACTAGGCCCATTGAAATCTTAGTTGCAAAATAAATGAACATATATCAAATAAATACAGTCCACTACTGTTATAAATGCAACTAATATACTAATGTACATCTCAGCTTTGCTGGCCCTTTGGCAGAATGTTCACACATGAACACGAATATATTTAAAGACTTACAATTTTGGGCTCCGTTCATATCTTATGTAAATGAATCGAGAGCGATAAATTATATTTAGGATTTTGTTATCTAAGGCGACATGGGTGCATTGCTCAAAAACATGTAATTTAAGTGCACACTACATGAGTCAGTCACTTGAGATCGTTCCCCGCCTCCTAAAATAGTCCCTTAGTGGGAGACCACAGATAAGGTCCTCGCCGCTCAAGATAGGCAGATGTGCCCGAGCGTGGGACCTCGATAAGGCGGGGACTATTTACTTAGGCCTCTGCGTAGGCCATTTACTTTAAGATGCGATTCTCATGTCACCTATTTAAACCGAAGATATTTCCAAATAAACGCAGTTTCTTACAAAAACTCAACGAGTAAAGTCTTTTTATTTGGGATTTTACAGCATATCAGGCCAACCCACATGCGGTGGTTGTCCACACGGCAAATGTCGGCTGCCATTTGATTTTTCTCGGCAATTTTATTTGCCAGTCGCGATGCGTATTTTATACATGACTACAGCGAAAACTCACTAAGGAATAACGCGAGGGGAATTGGTCTAAACGCAGTCCAAAGTGGTTGGCATGTTAACTTGGCTTATTATTAATTTGGCTTGTACCAAATCCATTTCATATTTTACCACTAACTAAAACATCAAGATTTACTTATTGATCTCTTTATAAATTAAATCATCACTTATCATCGGATTTTAACCCTATTTTTCAGTGCTGGCTAATTCGCCGTGTATTTTAGCCGATTTCCACTGTGGCGGCTGTCAGTGATTCGGCTTCGGTTTGTTTGCACTCCTGCAAATGTATTGCATTTTATTTTCGATTTCTAGCTGTTCTGGCTCCTGCCGTTGTTCGCGCATTTCCCTGACGCGATATGCACTTCCTGGTCTGATACCTCAACTTTGTATTTCCGCCATTTCCTTCGGCTTTTCTCCAGGAGCGCCAGCAGTAGCAGCAGCAGCAGCAGTCAGGGCCAAAGCCGTGGCCATATCTGCGCAGCTGGGGCACAGCGATTTCTATTCCAATGCTGCCAAGGCTGCGCTCGAGGCCAATAAATATTTTTTGGGGCACGCGATTTTGTGCGGCACTTTGCCTTTTCTTTTTCATACCCGCTTCTCGTGGCGGAGGAAGGTATATTGAAACTGGTCAGATATATTCGATATTAGTACTTTGGTCCTTTCTTCATGAGTTGGGCTTTAATAACTTTCCTCGAAGCAAGTACAGTATGCGCTTATATATAACTCGTGTTTAAATATTTGGCAACTTATTTAAAATGTTACTTAAAAGTCAAAACAAGAAGTATCTGGCAGTCTGCGCCCTTTGAAGTCACTTTCAGTGTTTATTTTGCTTTTATTTTGCCCCGAGATGGTTCTATTTCGGTCTTGGGTCTTGGCCTCGTCCTTCGTGTCCTCCTGCCATTGTCTGCCACGCCATTTAATGTGTTTACTAGATAATCGAAATCATGGCAGTTTGTTGGTTTTATATGTTGCATTAACACATTGCAACTGCAGACATGTGGGCTGCCAACAAACTTCCCTTGTTTGCCCTTTAATCCACTGGAGTGAACTATGTTCCAGAGAAGAGTCAAATTCCTGTGTTAATCCTGAGCAGGCATTGTTTTTGCATTCTTTAGGAGTAACATGCAAGTTTAAAGAATTATTAGCGAAGTTAATTTCAGCTAGTAGAGTAGAGATAGAGTCGTCTTTAATTAATTTCCCAGCTCGTTTCTAGCAGATTGAAGACAAAACCCGAAAACTTTCACAATTTGCGCACGCACATCGCAGCAGATGTGATGTCGGGCGATAAAGTTGCCGTTGCGGAGTTCAACTATTAATTACGTAACGGAAATGCAAATATTTCAACCAATTTGTGCCCGCAACAAAACACAGCTACGTGCAACACTTGCCAGCTGATAATTAGCAAAAAGTTGCCACTGAAATAAAGTTACAGCCAACCGTTCACCCACTTCGTCCTTGGGAGCAAGGATAGGATCCTAGATGGCTGCACCTGCTGACAGGTGTTGCCAGCATTTTGCATATGTCTTCCTCCATTTCTGTCAACTGAGCACCGGAAATTGCTGTCGGCACAACTTTCTTTTTCTCTCCGCCGAAAGTGGCTGCAAAGGAAGGGAAAACGATTTATAATTTAGCCAATTTGATACAAGATATTCGTCAGATATTCCCTTTCGAAGGACGCCTTAACTTTTATCATACGGCAAATATTTGGCTTGCACTTTTATTGTTTGTCAAAGTTGGCCAAAGTACAAATGAATGGGGTAGACAAACTATTGGGCATTGTTTTACTTTTGTTCGAAAAAATGTTTGCTTGTTGCATTTTGGGAGAGGGGTGGCATTTTCTGTGTTGTTTACTTTTTGTTGCAACGATTTCGTAATGAGAAAAGTTTTTGGCGTGGCAAAAATGTTGCTGACTGCCTGGTTGATTTTTGGATTATTCGAATTTAAATTTAGCATTTAAATGGTTTCTGGTATTTGATACAAGTTTTTGGTTAGCTTCTACTAATTTGCGTTTTATGTGATTATGTGATAGCTTAAAAAATGCTATACAGTTTTCATAGAACATACACATTGTTTTTGATAGAATATTGAACTAGAAAGTGGTAAATCAAGAATAATAATAAATAAAAAACAATAAATTCCTTATTATAAGAATTTATAATAAACCTTTATTAAAATAAAAAAATTACTAAAAAATATTTTTTTTATTTTTAATATAATATTACTAAATAGTTAATTATAACTATGATTTTGATATATGATATATTATCTGGAATTATTTACGTTTTCCTTTTCCCTAAACAGAAATTAAAGCCAACTACAATCGGTAGCTGAGCAGCCAGCTTGAACTCAAAAATGAATCCACTTGGGTGCGACCAAAACGACTCCTTTATCACGGCCTTCTCAACTCCCATCTAGCTTCACTTTTCACTGACTCTCTGACATGTTGAATGCTGTTGCAACATGAACATGCTGGGTACGGCCATAAAACTCTTGTACCAATCCCAAAAGCCCACTCTCGAACAACCCCAAATATGTCATTACGCATACGCACGGTGGGCGGCAACCGGGCCGAAACTAAACAAATGCGAAAAAGTCGAGCGTCCGGCACTGAGATCGGCCGAAAAGCTCACTGCGGCAATGCAAAAATTAATTTTCACCCCAACGGCCATGCAGCGAAATTTCGACAGAAGCCGGCAACGCCAAATGTTAAGCAGGGTTTTGGGTTAGTAGGGCTCTGGCGGGGATGCTGGGTAGGTACTCTGGGTTTTGGAGCTGGGTTTTCGGCTGGTAATGTCGGTTCTCCCGACAGTTACAAGTGCTGGCTGCAAGTTGCCAAAACAGCCACGGCCAGCGAGCCAAACAAGCCGCATTAATTAGTGGCCAAGGACATGGACACGGACATGGAAATGGACGGAGTCCTGGCTCGTGCTCGCAGCTCCCGCATTTTACATTAACCATTTTTTTTCCGCCGGACTCTATCCCGCTGGCTCATGACAAATTGGACGTGCTCTCCCGAGTGTCCAAAGTGGCGAAGTTATTGCCATTGCTGTACTCCGAGGTGGACTCGCCGGAGGCCCCGCTTCCTTATCCTTTCGCCTCCATCGCGGTGCATTTGTTTAGCGATATTGCCACCCGGCAATGTCCCGCTGCTGATATGCATTGAGTGCATTAGTTGCATGTGTGTACACTGAGAGAAATGCTGTTTGATCACGAATCAAATTAGTAGGAACTAAGATAAGGCTGTACATAAGTAAGATAAGTAAAGTCGCCATATAGCACTGAAAAACATTCTATGAATGCACCAATAATATACATTTTACGCTACTTAAAACACCTATACATTAGAAAAATTCAATGCAACTTGCATCAATGAAACTTTTATCATGAGCGTAAAACTTCAAGTACTATTTACTATTTTAATTTAAATATAAATACATAAAATCTTTCAGTAAGCCTTACCAACCATCTTCTTACTTTAATTGGCTTCTATACTACTTATTTTTTGATAAATTTTTAATCTTGCTTATAAAAATAGTCCATCTAAATTTAGTTACAGACTAGCATTTTCTTTAAGTGCCTGATGAAGTGTTAGCTCTCAGAATGTTTGTGTGTGTGTGTGTGAATGCTCTCTATTTTGCGGCGACACTAAAAGCTATTTGTAAATTTCGCGGCTGCAATTATGTTTGCTGTGTCGTGTTGCCAACAACCCCTCCCACCAACACCGCCCACTTTGTCCACTTTTGGGCGCACTTAGCACACATCTCTGGCCATCTCGCTCTGGCTTAACTTCCGGTTCCGTCACATTTTTTTTTCTGGCCATGTGGCTTTGCTGGTTATTATTAGTTCGCTGCGGTTTTTTGGATGTGGCCGCTTTCTGTCTTGCTGACCACATCGTGTATATATGCATGTAAACATATAAATATTTGCAACATCATCCGTGGGACTCTTTACTCGGATTTTTAAAGGTCTTGAAAATCCTGATCCTTGTTTTTTGGCAAACTCTTCGTGTACAGCGTTATACTCGCATTTTTACATTTTTTGTGAAATGTAATATTTATTATTATTAAAATTATTTTTCATATTTTTAGAAATTTTTCAATTTTAACCTAATACAAGCCAGTGCGAACATTCATTAGTTTACGTTCTAAAATAAGCGCACATCTGCTGAGTAAATACATTTTTTATATCTAATATGAGTAACAAAAATGTAATTTTTAACCAAATGGAATTTCATTATTTGGAATTTGTAAAAGTATTCAATATTATTTCTGATGTGAAGATTGAATGTTATCTGTTCAGGTTTCATAATATAACATCGATTTTTAAATTTCAAAACCTGTAGCCAAAAAGTAATGAATGAAATAAAAATATCAAAACATGTTATGTTATTGTGTGCTAATTGAATGCATTTCTCCACAGGATCTCGTCTACTTGTTCAACTTAAAGAGAAACAATCAATAATTCAGCATTGTCTGCGTGAGGAGCAGCTGTTTGGCACAACTTTCTTTCCCCAAAGGTTCACCTGAAATTTACCGACAAATTATGTTCACACTTCAACGGCGGAGGCCGAACTTCGACGTCTGCCCATATTGGCAAACACTCAGCCTCCGAATCCCTGGCCTTTTTAGAGGGTGCCACAAATCATTTAGTGGCATGAATTATAGCTGCGAAGCTTAGAACGTGCTCCCAGCGTTAAAGTGTCATTACTGGGCTTAATGAGTCGACGAACTGCACAAAAAGGAAGCAGACACATACCACGCTGGAATAGGATGCAAAAAAAATATGTGCACACAGGACACACAGGAAAAGGAGCCAAGGACGAGTCGAAAATTAAAATATGTAGCATGCAAACAAGCGCAAACTACATTGCTCATTGTCTGCGTCTAATTTATGTTGCTGTTGGTCAGCCAGCACCAATAAATAATAGTTCTTTGCTCAGACAATTTCTGAAAAAGGTATAAGTGGGTATATTCGTCAATAGAGAGAAAAGTACATGTGAACCTAATATTTTAAGCCAATTTGATTTGGATGAAAACTTCTTACAAACAATAAATAAATAAATTTTAAATATTATTTTAATGATTTTAATCTAATCTTATGTAAAGACTTTCGTTCTGGTATCGTAACAAATTTTAGTTTCAGCAAGGACCCATGTCAGGATACAATATAAACATTTCCCCTACTCGACATAACTATGAAATATATTTATTCGAAACAGCTTCTTACTTAATTACTTATTTGTTCAAGTGGCCACTAGTTCACCTGCTGATTAGCAACAGCTTCAAGTGGGCGAGCGGACCCATTAACAAGGATACGTCACTCTGCCACTGGCTAAGTGCAGAATCAAGGATCTTGAGGCCATGGAGCTGGAGCACCAACGCCACATAAATTGCGGCGCCCAAAATGCATAAACCAAGCATGTCGCGCAATCATTTTCAGCTGCCACGTGCCCCGGCATACATTTCGGGCACTTTATGGGGCAAGGAAGGAGTTGGCCCCATGCTACTTGGCTAGCAAACAAATGGCCAGCGGCAGATGCGATGGGAGTGGCTCGAAAAATTTTAAAGCTGATTACTCAATAACTTTACTTGGAGTGCATAAAACGCCGGGCATATCCTGCCACTGCTCAACCCCCAACCTTTCCCACTTCGTTCACCGGAGACGAGGGCAGGATGAGGAGCCGTGCTTTCAGCTGCCTGCAAGTCGCTTTATGTGCACTTAAATTGTGTTTGTTATTAAAGCCGGCGAGGATGCAGCTCCTGCGGAATCTGCTGCTGTTGTTTTCACTTGGACCAAATGAAATTTATGCTCAAATTGAGTTGCGTCCGTGTGCGTCGAAGTGTTTTGCAGGTGAAACGCAGTCAACGGCTCCCTCCTTGGCAGCATTTTTCACGTAATTTGTGACACTTAAGTGAATAATTTATGCCTGCAACATAATTGAGTTGCACCTGCCTCCGTCTTCTAATAGCATGCTTTCTTAGTGCACTTGGGGGTCAAAACTCCAAGTTTCATTGACTTTTTCTTGTGCAGAGACTACTTTTTAGCCACTATTTTTTAGCACTGTATCTTGCTTGAACAATTATGCGTTTTTATATCTGATTGGCCATCCAAAATGAAGTGTTATATACAGATATTCTATTGCATAGCACTTATTACAAACCATACTCAAACATGTAAAAAACGCTTTTGAAAGAGCGCACTTTATCGATCATGGGGAAACAAATGAAATGAATAAACATTTACATGGAATGTTATTTATTTATGCTATTTTCGGCTCAATTTCCATTGAAATTTAACACAATTTATTTTGCATCAGCGCGAGTTATTCAATTTGGAAATTAGGAATGAACTTTTTGCGCCCAAAGCTGTCAAAGTCACTCCAACGAGCTGAACATTCATAAAAAAGCGTCGAGTTCTCATCGTGGTGATCCCCTCGTAATGGCCAGAGATTCAAACAATGAATGCATACAACCCGGGAATCTTTTATTATGTTCTTATTTTATTATTCAAATGTACGGTAAATTCAATTAGGCCGCAGTTAAAAACAACGGGCGCGAAAAAAGCCGGAATACATGCACATTGCTGAAATTCAATTACAACCGCTAATGCCACTTGTATTGCCTGGAGTCCCGGCCACAGACTGTTCAGCTCTAAATACCTGTAATCCGGCAAATTTAATTTGATAAAAGTTGAACTTCAATAAGCGCCAAAGTTGCCATGGTTGTCGGCCATTATAATTGCGGTTGTTGTGTGTGTGCTGACCACTTTTTTGTTAAGCGGCCGCCGCAGTTCAGACCGCAAACAAATATGATCAGACATCCCGACGAGTGACTGCGATAAGCAACAAGCGAAGGGGTATAAAAAACCCCCCACGACAAGTGGCAACACGGCGGATGAATTTGGCTTATGCAGCCAAACACACACTGCCACGCACCACCTACACATTGACATGTTGGGGCATTAAGCTAAAAAAAATGATTTTTTATTTGTTACATACTTTCCTGCGGTGGCGCAAAAAATTCCCTTCATCTGCAACTGGCAACAAAAAATAAAAACGTCAGGCTTTGAGTGCAAAAATGTGTAGCATCCACAACAAATTAAATTAAGTGTCTATTTAGAGAAAATGCAGTTAAAAGCCGTGGTCAGAGTTAAAAGTCTTTTTTTATTTAACATTTACTGCTAAACTTTCATCACGTAAACTATTCTAACGAATGATTCGCAGAAAAACCAAACAATATTGTGAAACCTCAACATTTAACACCATTTATGTATATTAAGTGAAACCTTCAGAAAAATATTTAAAATGAATAATTAAATAGCAAAACTATAGTTTAAGCTGAGTTTACAAGAATATTTAGACCAAATGATGCCAATAATACCAGTTTTTACTTGAAATTACAACAGTTGCAGATTTCTGATAGAAAACATTTAAAACTGAAATATGAAATTCCCTCAATCCTTTCGCCAGAAATTAAAACTTGAAGCTGCGCGCAAATTCATTAAAATCAAATTGAAAAAATATTTAATCAAACGCCAGAGCCAGGAATAGAGAGAGGAATGTGTAAAACGAGAAATCGCATTCTCAAACAATTTTGTGCAACGGAAAAAATTCTAATTTATTGAGTTAACGCCCATTTTTACACCCCGTGCACATGAACAGGATCCGGGCGCTAACCCCTCCTGGAAAGCACCCCCTAAAAATCCCCTCCCCCTCCGGTGGTCACGCCCGTGCGCATGCCACAGCCATGACCATAACACAGTCTAATTCTGTGCAAAAAAAATTGTATATATAGGAAAAATTTAACGAAAAATTGCCCAACTCTCTGCGAACCTGTCCACAAAATGAATTTTCACGCTGCTGACGGGAACACGCATCCCGAACACACGGCGAACGAGCCCCTTTGCATTTACCACACAAACATTTTGGCCGTGTTCCTCGAAAGCCCCTTTTCCTAACAAAAAAACAAAAAAACGAATTAAAAACTTGCAAAAATTTTAATGGAATTTTTTTCATTCTTTCTACACGCCCACGCTCCCTGTCCCTGGTGTCATCCTGCCCATCGTTGTTGGCGGTGGCATTGCGGAAATTGTTGTCCCCTTTGATTGTCAAGAGTCGGCTTACACACATAAATGTCACATCAGCATATAGCCAAGTGGGTGGAAGTGGGCTGACTATTCGCCGGTGTTAGCCATATAGATGAGCGACGAAATAAACGTTTAAAAAATCCAGCGGGTTTGGAATAAAGGGCTGTCGCCAATGACACTAAACTAAATCTTAAAGCGGATCTCGCACACGGAAGTGTTAGGGTTTTAAAAATGCACATAAAACTAGTTTACTTCTCGAATAAAATTATTTTACTCGGCTTAGATGATTATTGAGTTTTGATGCTAATTTCAGAAATATTTAATTGGTCTGAGCTAACAGAATTTATTTAATTTAATGCTAGTCTGCTTCGGAGTGACTAATCAAGTGTTTTTAATTTAATTTTATACGATGCATTTATTATTATAAAATCGTTAGGCAGATGACAAATACAATTACGATAATTATTGCAAGTCATTAAAACTGCTTATTTTTAAATTAATCAACATATCAATCCTACAATAACCACATAACATATGTACAATGTATTTACACAAATTACGATTATCCAAATCCATGGAATTGAGACAGCTAAAGCTTTAAAACCCTATTAATGATGCACTGCATCTACAATTTGTTTGAGGCGTAGAAACTGTTCCACACAGGCTCGATTTTTTGCAATTCTGGAAGCGCCATGACTTCAAACTGATCCCCAATATTGAGACACTTGAAGTCGTTTTCGTTTTCGATGGGTGCAAACTTGAGTGATTTTATACTTTCGCAGTTCGGGTCTCCGTGGGCTGCGAAACTCGTCCAAACGTCGACCATTCCGGTTATAACCTTGTGTTCCGGAGAATCGGGAGCGGATTGATGCGACAACATGCTGTGGAAAATATAGCACAGATCGTCACCATGACAAACGCCTCGCATCTGATGACCGCAAAGTACAATCCTAATGGCGTTGCACAGTTTGGAATCGTGATCGAATCGATACAGATAGGTGGGTGCGCTGGATTGCCGGACGCGGTTCAAAGCTGCCCTGTATATGGGGTGCCAGAACTCTCGATATGAGCACAGCTCGAGAAACTTCATCATGTTTGCCTGGTTACAGGGTTCGTCGCCGAAGTACGCCTTCTTCAGTTGCAAGCCGTAGTTCTCACGCAGTTTGGGATCTAGGTTGAGATTGAGATCGCTCGGTAGCAGATTCTTGCAGTTACCCACCTCATCCAGGGTTGCTGGCCGCCTTGAAACCTCTGAAAAATAGTTCTATTTAATAAGCTATTCCAAATACAAAATAAGTATTAGTTCACCACTTACCTGGATAGAATAGCAATCCCTCGAAGCTCGTGCCCCCAAACATCATGGGTATCCTGTGACTCCAGCTATTCTGCATCAGTTCATGCGGGTTTTTAGTGACCACAGTGTGCTCGGTAGCATATGGTTCTACGACAGGTCCAAAGGCGAAAAGGATCCGATGATGCTTTTCATCGTTGCTGAGAACTGTTGCGGATGCCTTGACAATCTCCCCGCCACTAATTGATCTCAGAAACTCAAAGATCGCCTTGTCCTTATTGTCACCGGTGTATCCCAATTTTTGGGCCAGCCTATAGGCCCAATTATTTCTCGGTGGCTGCGTCCAGGGGCACAAAACGCTGCCCGACATAACGATAGCTTTGTGGATAAGTCCTTCAGTTTGGGGACTTAGTGCAAGGAAGTGGGTCGAGGCTCCACCGGCACTTTCGCCAAAGAGTGTAATATTGTTGGAATCACCGCCGAATGCTTCGATGTTTTGTTGCACCCATCGAAGGGCCATGATTTGATCCTTGAGACCTGCATTTCCGGGAACGTTTAGTTGGGGATCATCCAGGCTGAGGAAGCCCAAGGCACCCAGTCGATAAGCAACGGTGACTATGACCACATCCTTCGACATGAAAAAGTCGGGACTGTACATATCCCGAGAAGCTTCGCCAACTTGATAGCCACCTCCGTAGATCCAAACCATCACGGGACGCAGTTTATCCGGCTGCAGCTGAAATGGAAAGGATACAATACTAACATAAACACAAACTCCACAAGATCCATAAGCACATGAACTTACATCTTTAACATACACATTTAAGTAGAGACAGTCCTCTGAGCCCGCGTATTTTCTGAAAAACATGTGCGTCTGAAGGGGCTTGTCTGCCGGCGAAGTGCAATCCAATTCCTGATCCCATGGCTCCACTGCCACTGGGGCCTTGAAGCGCAGATCTCCCACCGGAGGCTTTGCAAAGGGTATCTTCTCGAAACTGAAGTAGCTTCCTCCCCAGATTGTGTTTCTCTTAACTCCCCGCACAGGACCTGATTTTGTCTTTATTACGGAATATATAGCCGTCGCCAACTTGCGCTGCTCGTACTTGAAGCTTATTACCCTGTAAAAGAAGTGATTATCATAAGTTTAGATTGTATGACAACAGTGTTTTGTTTAACTATGAAAAATAATTCATATATATTATAATAATTACATTAACAACCGTATATTATGCCGTATATTAAAAGCTGTTATAGTCGAATACATTAATTACTAAAGATGATGATGATGTGTTTATACCAGTTTTAGTTGAATTAATGCAGACGGTGCACTGAAAATAAACCTTGTGAATCTGCAGGAGAATATAGTTTCTTTAAATTGTGAATACCACATTCTGATCACTGAAAGATATTTTTGCTTTAGGAACAGTAATCATGGTAATAATCGTTTCATATCAAAATGTAGGATCGCCAATTGGGGCATCAAGTGGCTTGTTAACTTCTTGGAAATGTCATAATACCCACTGCCCTATTATAATAATTTGCGATCTAATCCGCTCACCGCAGTCACGCATTGGTAACATGACCACAGTGAACACCAAGCAGTGAGCTCCAGTCCAATTTCAACCACTTTCAATGTCATTGGAGGTGGTTTGTTGGCTTCAAAGTCTTGCGAATTGTCAACGGCTTTTGACCAACCTCAACTCGACGCCTCACGTTTTGCATGCACGACCAGTTTTCTATTTTCTACAACACACCTTTGTTTTTTGCCTGAGACTTTTTTGTTTCTGATTTTATGGCTAATTTGTGGGTGGGCGTGAGGCGGTTTAATGCATTTAATGGCCTATTTTTATTTGTTCGCACTGCGCACCGTCGATTGAGGAGGCACAAATAGTATATTTAACAGGCATTCTGCAAATGCACTGACATAGTTTGATTCAACATCATTGCACACGAATGCATACAAATCGGTAATTACGTTTGAAATCGAGAGAAAGGCGAGATCAGATTGGATACCAGATTGGATTGTACGTGACTGCTGTGGGTTCGTGAAAGCCAACTTTCAAGATATAACGCCATTTCAATATTTTTCGAAGATCTGAATTTGTCATTGAAATGATTTTCTTCAGTGTAGTTCGTTTTAAATGGCCTAATAGGCAGCAGCAAAGCAGCAGAGCGAAACAAATGAAGGTAATAAATTTAGACTAATTCACTCAGTTAACCTAAGGTTTAACACATTTATAAGTGGGAAAAGCATTCAAATTGTACTTCAAGCACAAAGCAAATGTGCAAAGTAATCAAAATTAAGTTTAGTCGTATCAGAAATACTTAAAGCATTCGACAACCAATCAATGCAGTGCGATATAGTTGATCAACAATTCGATTATTTAAAAGGCAATAGCTTGGCGACAAAAAGTTAATACGATGACTAACAATATAAAAAGCGTTAGAAAAAACTATAAGCGAGTTTGTATTATATCAGAAGTGTATCTATAGTGAAAAGAAATCTCTAACTACAAACAGTTCATGCAAAAACCGCCATGTCATGCCCATAGGGCAGAAAATATGGCAGACCTATCACCTGAAATGAACCCTGTACCCGAACAACTTATCAGTATAATTCCGCGTGTTAAAAACAGACATATATACAGACTTATCTGCGATTTGACAAGCCGCTTGGAGTCAGTCGTATAATGTAGGGAACGTTTATCCATTAATTTATGAATTTAACTAGCAGAGAATATTAAATCTTTTAACGAGTAGACTTATCTGCAATTTGAGATTAAATCAGAGGTTTGGGTAATCATAAAAGACCAGCTCGGCACTTCAAAGAAAGGCAAAGTCCTCATGCTTTTTTCATGGTAATTAATTTTATTTGTATTCCGCTATTTTCATACATATTTACATCATATGTTCAATATGATGTTGGTGATGAATTTATCGATAGGTCTGATTCACTGCTACTGACCTAACCTAACTTCACCCACTTCCTCAATTGAAAGCCCGCAGCAAGCAAATGGTGGTAAATAAATATAGAAGCACGAAATTAACACAATTGTGTGTGGCTATGCAATAATTTATGTTAAAAATACTAACTACCCGCAAAACTGCTAATAAACCTGCGAAAACGTGCAAAAAATAGCAAACACAATTCAAATATCATTAACAACCAACAAATGCCGCAACTGTGGAAGCATCGCTGATTCATGGGTGAAAAAAAAACAAGGGGAAGATAGCAAAGCCGAAGAAACAAAACAGACAGAAATGAGCCAGGGAAAAAGCAGCATTATTAAGTTTATGCAAAACAACTGAAAACAAGCAACATATATACATAAAAAAAACGACACGCAGCAAAGTTTGCGCAACAATTTCACCAACGCAAGACATAAATTGATGTGTGCACAGATTACACTAAGAAAAAAAATTACAAATATCCAAAACGATATTAAATGGTTATCACTGTTATTAAATGGCGCCTAGTTTGGTCATTAATAGTTTCAAGAAGTACTTTATTAAATTTAAAAACAAAATTAATTTTAATTTCAATTTATTTAATCTCGATGTTTTAGAAGCAGGATAATGTTAATTTATTCTTGTTTTCCAAGTAAATAAAATATGTTTCATCAAATTTTTTGTTATATTTATAAATCAAGCACTTCTTTAAAACTATTTTCCCAGTGCACACGTATGCATTTGTATGCATGCTGGGCAGAAGCTGTTGCAAAACCAAGACGCGAGACCTCAAAACACAGAAAACCGTTTAACGCTCCGCAAGAGCAAGAAACGGACACTGGGAAAACTCACTTAAAGGTCAGCTTTAGTATATCCATAAAGCGTGTTGCCATATCGAATGCCATATAACGCACTCTTTTTCATGAACACCCAGACACGCTGGTTATCTATGTATAGATATAGTTCCGCTATGCACGCTTCGCAAACGATCGATTTGGGGAAAGTGTCACAATAAACCCGAAGCTAGCCAAGTTAACACAACCGGCTCGAACGAATCTATCGCTATCGCTAATCGCTGAACGGAACAAACAGAGCGCTCTCCAAGAGCGTGCGGCACCAACTGACCGGTGTCTCGGGATCTTGTTTATAATAATATATGAAGCTTTGGAGCGGTGGCGGTATTGCCATTCTCCAAACTCTCTCTTTCTCTCAGTGCTTTTGCACAGAGGAAGCGATTCTCACCTGAATCAGCTGTTCAGTTAGCAACTCTCTGCTCTCTACACTACCGGTTTTACGGTTCACTTTACGAGTTTTCTTACTGTTATAATATGTATGTATGTGTTTGTATTCAAGGGGGTCGTAGCGTAACACAGTCATCTTAATTCATAAATGTCCAGGTATCAGGGATTATATGGGGTTTTCCACTATAGATAAGAATAAGAATTTTAATCGGAAACTGCTCTTTTATCATGATAGCTTAGATCAAACTGGAGTCTTCTTCTCTGCAGTGTACATTTTTATAAATTAAGATTCTAAGCGGCTTTGTGACCTTAGATGGCACTCTCGAAAGCGGTCACTTTCCTTTTTGTTAGTCTAATTTACCTTGCACTTAGGTACATTTAGTAATGTAACCCGTTATCAGTAGCGACTAGACTATGTTCTTCTCCTTTCTTTAAATGTTAGCTTTTTTCGGATAATGATCATTGCGGTCACTATGTTGACTGTCATTCACATTGAAGATCTTATATTATTATGTTACATTATATTACAAGATATTGATACATCAAAAAGTTCAAAGTTTAAATATATGGTCAATTAGTTGAGCTTTTTTCATATTATCCATATGAGCTTCGTATTATCGTTGTTATCGAAAAAAGTTTATATTCACAAGCTTTCAGTGCGCGCTGCAAAGCTGAGTGATGTGATACTCGAAAGTGTGATCAAGCTTTACAAATCAATATTAAACCTATGAGAACCAACGCCTCAAGATAACTTTCAACACGAACTTAATTAATTTACTTTCTTAACTATTTTTTGAGCTATTTTAAGCCTTTCTGAAAAGAGCAAAGCCCCTAAGACATACACTAAAAAAAAAAAACACTTATATTGTCTTTCGCTAGAAAAATAAACATATATTTGTAGGAGCTTTCGTCTAGTGATTATATTAAAACCTACATATATTAGTGTTTTCTTTTTTTAATTACCCACGATTCCCTTTTTTTTTTACAACGAATAAAGTAGCTAAGCAAACAAGAGAGGAGTAACTAAATTTCATATATCTTTTGAAATATTGCAACACTTTTCAATGTGAGCTGAGCATATTATCGAGTGACACTGAATTTATGATATGAAAATAGATAAACCAACTGATAAGTAATTGACTTGCAAATACTTTGGGAATAAATTTCACAAAGATAAGACATATTTTATGACAGTGAAACAAATAACAAATAACAAATAATGTAACAAATAATTTAAATGTTCCAGTAACTCCGAAGTGTATTTTATAGATGTAATTTTTCTACCGCTGAAACTTGTCAATTTAAAAGCTGTCTGCTGAAAGATTGTCAATTTATTTACTCATGATTGGGCTTAATAGGGCTTATCTAACCCCTAATAGTCGAAGTCATCGGATGCGGTGTAGTGCTCTTCACTTTCAGTTACCACTGTGTCTGCCTCGGCGGAAGGAACATCGTCACACAAACCCAAGTGCAGGCTTATGGCAATGAAGTATAAACTGAAAACAACGTGCTTTAACTTTCTATGATCCCACTTTTCGAGAAATAATCTTACCTGATCAACAAGACAATTTTCAAAAGTGCATCCATTTCGACTTATCCAGCTCAGTGTCCCAAATCTTACTGATGCACAGATGCATGATCAGATATAGAAATAGCTGGTTATCTCAGTTGGATTACACTAACTATTAGCACTCGGCAGCTGATTCACAGTTATTATTTGTACAACCGCCGGGCATTAAGTATAACAGATCAAACAGACTTTGATTACAATACCTTGACATTCACTTCGGTGGACATTATTATACAATTATTAGAGCTAATCACCGTAACGAACAAATGCAAAACATAAAGGTTCCAATTAGCAAGGAATTAGTCACGCTGTATTTCATCTCGCGATTTGTATTAAGTATAACATTTTCGCATCAACGCATTTTCGATAATTTGTGGCCATTTAGTAGGTCTGATAACTCACATGAGACCCAGACAAAAATTTATGACGCAGTCCCATGTTCCGATGGAGTTTTATGGGAGTGGTAATGAATATGCAACCACATGTTGAGTTTGCGTTTTTCATTAGAGGGGTAAACTATCGTACTTACTGCTAAATGAAATCCCCATTGTTGAAGACTTTCGGTACACTTTTGTTATCGTATATCGTACTTACTGCTGAATCAAATCCCCATTGGTGAAGACTTTCGGTACACTTTTGTTTGGAATGAGGCTAAAGTGCCTTAGTATAGTTAGAGATACCCAATACCTTCTCATTTCTATTGTGTGAGAACTATTTCAAAGCACTTGTTGAATCTGTTATTTCTTTGTTTCAAAACACAAAGTTTATTTTTTTTTCATAAAATACATTTTTAAATTTCATAGTGTTTTGCATCACATGACTTTGAAGCTTTTCGACAATATATTTGTATTTCCAACAAACTCGGATACACAGAGAATTCTTAGGCAAACTAGTTTTAGCCAGCTGCCTTAAATCGTTATCTTCTTGTGGACATTCATAAACGATTCCATAAAAATTGTTTTTGTTTTCATTATTTCGTATTCTAAAAATGATGTAAAACTTGGACAGGTTTATCGTTTGTTCGAATATAACATTTTACCAAAAACAACCTATGCATACAAAAGATATATATCTAAAAAGACTTAGGCTAAGAATATAAATAAATTGGTTACGGTTAACTAGTAGTCTTAGTTAAATATACATCTCAAAAACACAAATGGAAATTCCCTTCTTGTAAATGTGTGCGTTCGTGATACTGGAAGAAAATATACTGGATCTTCTAACTCAAGTTTGTGCTGAGTACTTAAAACGATCTCGAATAAAATGAATTGTATAAAATACGTTTGATATTAGTTGGCTTTTAAAGATATCAGCGAGACTTAAAGGAACGTTAAATATAAGATCTTAGCTCAGATTCCTTGGCTGTCTTGTCGAGTTTGGTTTAGTGGGTTTGGTAGTTTCTCATAGAAGGTACTTCAGTTGCGACTTGTTTCACACACTCATAGGTCGTGCGCCATCATGACTACATACGAACAGCCTGCTTAGACTACAGATTCGATCCGATAAGATATAGATAGAAACGGATGAACTTTAACACACCTAGAATTCGTCTTCTCGTTGACAAACTTAACAATAAACTCTCATATTTTATGTCTAAAGCTACGCTTTGCATTGTTTCAAACATAGGCTTCAACGTAAAGCTTTTCCAATCATAAAAGGTTAGGGTGGGTTCACTTAACTTCCTTGCCAAAAATAAGTCTTTAGGGCAATCTGAGGGCAAGTTCTACAAAATGTTCACATAAAACGGTGGTACTCTCATCGGGAATAAAGTCCTTTGATGATAGAGATAAAAATTATGTTGAATTTTGTAAATTTCACTCCAAGTAATGCTCAGATTGCATTCAAAGCTCAAGTTCCCTTGCTTCCAAATGTGACCCACCCTTGTACTAATAAAGCTACATGTCTACCCTAATTGGATTCCTGCAGATCCCTACAGCAACTCGTCGCGTCGAAAGAAACTCTCCCAGACCATCAACTTCTTGAGGTCGGGCACGTCGATCACCTTCAGCTCGTCGGATATGTTAAGGCACTTCAGCTGGTGTTTCTCGACGGCTGCAGTATCGACGGGCTGCCACAGATCCTCCTGTTCCGGATCGAAGTTGGGGTTTCCACATGCCGCAAAGTGCGTCCACAGTCCCACCAGCCGCTCGATGCACTTGTACTCCCGCGTGTGGTTCTTGAGCTTCCTCGCCAGCGAGTTGTAGAACAAGTAGGACAGATCGTCGCCGTGGCACGTGCCCCTCACCTTTTTGCCGCAACTCAGAATGCGCAGGTGGTTGAAGTGCTTGGAGTCGAAGTCGAAGCGGTACAAATACGTCGGCGCACTGCGGGCGTACTGCAGGCGGGACAATACTGTGCGGTATATGGGGAACCAGAAGTACTCGTGGGAAACCATCTGGAATATATTTAATGTTATTTTAAAATTATTTAACACATTGGCCTTGCAAGAACTCTAAATGGCGGATGATACCATAAAAGATTGCATAAATTCAAAATACGCGCTATCATATCCGGGTATGCCTACAAAATATCTATGCCTTTAAGTCCTTTAAGTTTTTATCTAAATAACTTCACGCACTCTTTTTCTGATTAATAGAGATTTTAAAGATTTATATACACTATCATAGAACACCTGATTTTATAAGTCATTTTGGTTATATTATTGTAGTTTCAAACTCCAATCTTGAGATTTATTGCCCACAGTCATTCATAAATATTAGTGTTTCACCCACCTGTAGGTATTCATGCAGGGTGTCCAGACTGGGCGTCTTATCGCCGTAGTAGCACTGCCTCAGCTGATCGCCGTACTCCCGGCACAGAGCACTTTCCCTATCCATATTCAATTCAATAGGCACCACAAACCGGCAGTCGTCCAACTCATTTAGACACTTAGGATTCGTCTTGGTCTCTGTGTACAAGAGGAGTCCCTCGTTGGAAACGCCCCCGATGATCAGTGGGATATTATTGCTCCAGGCGGTTCTCATCATTTCGATGGGCTTCTTGTTCACCACACAGTGGCTGGTTACATATGGTTCGATTACGGGCCCAAAAGAGAATCCAATCCGCTCCTTCTTCTCCTCGTCGATGCAGAGTTCTCCATTGGCTTTGATGATATCGGATCCCTTGGCGTTCTTTAGGAACTCCCAGACATCGCGGGTGTTGTTTTCACCCGTGTAACCCGCCTGGACAGCCAACCGATATGGCCAGTTTCTCTGAGGAGTCACTGCCCAGGGGGAAAGCGTATTTCCCGACATGCAGATGGCCTTGTGGAAAAGTCCACGCGTCTGCTCTGTGATCATCATGTAGTGAACCGAGGCACTTCCCGCACTGTCCCCAAAAATGGTAATATTCGCGGAATCGCCTCCGAAACGCGAACAGTTGGCCTTGACCCAGCGCAGGGCCAACACTTGATCCTTGAGACCCGCATTGCCGGGCACATCGAGTTCGGGTTCGTCCAGGCACAGGAATCCTAGGAGGTTTTAGTTAGTATAAATATATGTTTTATTTGTCCGCTTGTCATCATTCTTACCCAGTGGTCCCAATCTGTAGTTAATAGAAATGACCACCACATCCTCACGCAGCAAATAATCCGGACTGTAACATTCCCGTGAGGCCTCGCCGAACTGGAAGCCACCACCGTAGATCCAGACCATCACGGGCATTGGTTTGGTGGGATATAACTGTGAAGTGAATATTATATCAAATATACTATTGTGATATGCAGTGGGATAGCCAGCAAAATAATATCAAAATTGGTATAAAGCAACTGAGGAACTTTCGGACCAATAGGTTAGAGATTTGCTTAAAATGGATGAAGATAGCTTTCTATGCACTCACATTCTTTGTGTAGACATTGAGGTAGAGGCAGTCCTCGGAGCCATCGGTCATCTCGAACACGAAGTGCTTCTGCAGTGGCTTGGGACCCTGGGAGGTGCAGCTCCTGACCTCCGTCCAGACCTCCGGGGGCTGGGGCGCCTTGTAGCGCAGCTCGCCCACCGGCGGTTTGGCGAAGGGGATCCGCTCGAAGCTGAAGTAGGACTGGCCGTAGATGGACTTCCTCTTCACACCCTTGATGGGTCCGTAGGTGGTGCTGACGACAGTCTTTTCGCTGGTCCTGTAGCGACGTTGTTGGACCTTAAAGTCGACCATTCTGCAAGAGACAGGGATCGGAGTGAGCCTAAGCGATTTCTCAAGATATTTCCCAATTTGCACCAATTGTGATCTAAGCCTAATCAGCGAAGAGGGGAATTCGCAGCCATTAATCAGGGACAATAAACGACGTCAGCTCTGCCAATATTGATGGGAGCGGAGCGTCTTTTCCGTTTAGTGTTCTGCTGATAAGGTTAATTTTTTATCAGCTCGCGGCTGACAGACCAGGTGTGCGCCATTTATCAGAGCCCACGACTCTCGCCGATTCGCATTAAATCAGTTTGCAATATTTTGTTATTCTTTCTGGCTTTGATTTTTGTTTTTGGCTTATTTATTCCGCGTAGCAGTCACACAAAATCCGACGCGGCCGGTATCAAAAGATAAACAAAGTGCTAACCAAACAAATTTTTCGGTAATTTTTTGAGTTGTGTAAGTCATTCAACTTGGGTGGAGGAATTCAAGGGTAAAGGCCATTGAAATTCACAAGTGCACTAAACTTTCAAGAGGCCTAGACAACTGGGTTATGTGTTTATAGATTCCATAGAATTGTTACCTAAAAGGAAAGTGTGTTTTGGGTGGAAATTTCGATCTGAAATTCTATGAGATTCTCTTTTTTAATTACAAATTTATGGCAGCTTATTAAAATTCAAGAGTATAAAAGTTTGGGGCACACTGTTTATGGATTTTGAATTTTAAAAATAGAACGAGGTGCTTTGTTTATTTGATGAACTTATAACCTTTCTCAGTTGGTCATTTATTTGCCGAAATAAAAACATCAAGGCTACTTGATAAGACTCAAGGCTTTTATAGATCTAGTAGTCAAAGAATTATTTCATAAGTGCGCAAATATGATTACTTGTCTTTTCGACCAATTTCGGATCGCCCTGCGGCGACTTTTGTTTATCGACTGCCATAATGGTCGAGTCGTGTATACAGAATAAAACCGTTTATGTCACTATTTCCCATTTTCGATTGAACGAAAAGTTTTGATCGCTTTTGTGCTCACCCGGCGAAGAAACGTGTTTCAACTTTTAATTAATGCCTACGTAAGACCCTATTTGTCATAAACAAAGAAGATAAAATAGAAACCAAGCTATGTCTGAGACTATCTGACTTGTCCGAACCTCTTTGTATTCTTTGCTTTGCTCGCAAATGTCATCCGCCTGTTGTTTGCAAATGTCATCAGCTGCTGAAGAAACCCCAAGGGCGGCGAAAATATATCAAAATTTATGTTTATTAATAGCCGGAACGAGCTGATGCCTGTTTTCATTTGAGATGGAAGCCAAAGCCCCGACGCATGATGCGAATACTACATCCGGAGCAATTTGGCCGCTACTATCTCAAAAGACGGCCTTGAACTTGGCCTTGGAAATCGTTATGGCAAATGAGCGCTTAAGCTAATGGTCAGCGCCTATAAAAATAAGGAAAGTCAATATAAATAATGTTTATGACGGGTCTGCCCGACTATAAAAATTGTGTCCTAATGGCGGGTTTGCGTGTAGCCAGGTTATTTCTCAACCAAAGGTCCTAAAACGCACCTAAATGGGGCAGACTGGACAGAAAACAGTTTTTAAAATGCCGAAAGCTCGTGGAATCAAGATATTTCACTTTACCCATGGATACTTTATTTTTTATTAGGGAAAAATATACAATTTGCTAGGAATGCAGAGACTAAAAATTTATGTTAACTCATTTAAGGCTACTTAAAATTTGATTTTCCTATTTTGTTGCATTGCTTCCGTCAAGAATGTATCTGCTAAACGAACTTGTGTGTCACAACTGATTTATGTGTTATTTTTGGCCACGGCTGCGATAAATTTAAAGCAAAATAAGCAAGAAAATTCTGCTTACACTAAGATGGAAAATATTCAGCTGCTTATTAGCAACATGTGACGACAGCAGACCCAAAAAAAGCCACGAAGAAATTCCACAGACCTAAACGCAAATAAACTTAATCCGATTTAAGGAAAAAAATAAACAATAACTACACTCTATGATATCTGATTAATGAAAGGAATTCTGGTTTATGTTTAAGGCAAATCGAGAACCTGAAAACTATTAAAAAATACAAAAAAAAAAAAATCTTTTAAAAAATATCAGTGTATAAGAAAACGTATATTATTATACTTGGGAGAAATTTGAGGACTAGCTAACGTGAAATTGAGATCACCTTATCTACAGAGCAGTAGGAATATTTTTGAAACAGCATTCACACAGTTTGTGTTGTGCTTAATGCACCCAGGGGAGAGATAAGCTCGACTTATGTCACAAATGATTCAATTAATTTCCCATATGAGCTGCGTAATCTGCCCGACTCTCCTTATCAGCTAGACGTAGGACAAATCCGGCACGCGATAGATGGAAATGTGAGACTACAATCTAGAGCAGTATCAAATATTGTCTGGCCAACAAACTGACAGACTGTCATGGCCATGTTAGTTTCTCAAAAAGATGACAACACACGTAAATTATGATTAGAGCCCACATAAAAGAAGATATTAAACAGCAGAAATTTAATTTCCGCCTCGAAGTGGCCATAAAAAACTGGACACGGTCTGTTGGCGACCTTCGCCAGGCTGTGAAAGCTCCAATCGCAAATTGCAGAATGAAAGCTTGGCCGTTATGAATGAACAGGATGGTAGAAGGCCAAAAGGGAAGAGCTTTTCAAGCGAAAGGGATAGTCATCCGACAGGTCAAGGAGTCATTAAAGGATGTGTGGGTTGGCGATTGGGCGTAAACAAATTTAAAATTGTCATAGAACATTTAACATTTGAATATTTAACAATATTTGGTTTTGCATTTAAATCCTATTTAAACAATACGCGTTAAAAGTTAAGCTCACAAGCATTCAGAACAAAGTTAATAAGATTTTAATCTAATTTAATAGCCCCAAGTTGACTTTATTAACCTTAATAAAGTAAATATATTTAATGAACAAACCGATTTGCGTGTCTTAATTTAATGAAAAATGCGCTAAAACTTGAACTCATTCATTGAAAAATCCTTATAATACACGATATGCACACATATAAATTTAAAAGTCTGCTTGCTCTTGTCGCGGCAATTCTTTCATTCTTTATTCATTTAAAAAAATTGTTTTCGCCACACAAAAGCTTTCAGTAAAAAAAAATAATAGAGAAAGGAAAATGCGGCAAAATTAAATGAAATTGACAAGTAGACAAGCGTGTTGGTGTGTGTGGGCGGCAGATAGAAGGCGAGCACGAACCGCCAGCGACAGAATTTCACATAGAACGCCAACGAATTTTTATGCCGCGGTTATACACGGCGTATGCGCAATGTCAGAAACAAAGCATACCGAACAAAAGAATTCTGAAAATCGCCCAAATCCTAAAGCAGTACAGTGATTAAATCGGGAAAAGAACAAATTCAAAAGCAATTTAAATAGCTTTCTAAATCATAAGATTCCTTAAGATTCAATGCATCGCATTTCTTAAATGACCAAAAGAAAGGGTATACTATATTCGTTAAAAAATATATTCCAGGGAAATGGAAATGTTTCGGATCGGAATCATAAGTAGAGTCGCCTAAATATACAATTTTGTTGCCTTTTCCTAATTTTATATTTCATTTTATATTTTAGAAATCTGAAAACCCATTTTAAATTTAATGTTATATTTTAGATTTGTGCTTTAGCTGCGAACAATTTCGAAAAGATACATTTCAAAATGTGAAAAGGATAATTCTAATTCAATTATACAATTTGTGGTAAAAGTCCGGCCGGTTTTTTGATTTAATCAGATAGATTAAATTTAGATTATTTTTCAACATTTTCGACCAAGTCAGTTTTTCCTCTTTTGGTCTCCAGCCAATATAATTGCGATGCGGATAAAGATGTTGAGCGCATCCATGTAAATGGCCAGGGCATGATTAATTGGATCGTAAGGGTATTTACTGTACTGGGGATACAACTCCGCCGACTTAACGATCCTCTGGGTATCGTACAGCAGAAATCCGCTGAACAGAATCAGTCCGCCGTACAACGACATGCTGGCCAGTCCCGCCCCCACTGCAGTAGTGGGCGGCAGCCACATGGAGGCCAGCGAAGAGGCGAAGACCACGCCCAGTCCAATGGCCAGCGGTCCGCCCATATGCAGGAACTTTTCGCTCGGCGCACAAGCAGCCACCGTGGACAGGGCACCCACGATTCCGCTGGTGTACAGCAGTGCCTTGGTCAGAATGGGTCCGCCAAGGAGGCACATGGGCGCCAGGACAGCTCCCAGAACGGTGCAGTGGACGAGCCAGGCCAGCTGCTTGGCCCCGAAACCTGGCTGATATTCAATGCCTTGAGCAACGGATCCACTGAGCATTACCAGTCCCAGGGTGACCAGTGAGGCAACCCATCCAGAACGCGTCATCAGAGCCATCATGGCATCCGATTGGAAAAAGGCAACGGCTGAAGCAGCTGTTATACCACAGGATGCTCCAAAATAGGCATAGGTGGCATGAATACGATCCCTCACGTACTGGGGCCACACCATCGAGTGGTCGTAGATACTCGGTTGATTGGAAAGGCCCAGGCCATAGTAACACAGACCCACGAGACCCATCAGAGCCGCTCCAGCAGCCGCTCCTTTGCCCATGGAGTAGGCATTTTCACTGGGAGGTCCCATCATGCGCTCCTTGAGGGAGGGACCTCTGGTTCGACTCTCCAGTTGGGAACGATCGCGATCTCTCGACTCCCTGGAATACTTTCTCATCCCCAGCTCTTGCATATTCCTTTTAGGAATCATTGACTTTCCTTGAGCCAAGAAAGGTGTTCTTAAGGAACTACTCTTCATCTGCGGATGGGCGGAGCTCCACAGGCGAGGACCTCCAGACTGGCCCAAAAGCCGCATCGGTCGTCCTGACAGCACATGGTTTAAACGGGCCAAAAGCATTTCGAAATTATATGTGGTGTACTGTATTGAGTATTTAGTACAACGTCAGAAAGGTAATAATAAGAAGGGGGTTATGAGTTTTGCCAGTTTTAATGAACAATTTAGCTAAACAAATTTTGAGACAAGACTAACCGATGCTGCTTAGAAGATTGATTTTGAAAGGGCAGCTAGGTTATATCCAAAATGAATGTGTTCATTTATTGCTATCTGCAATTATAAGTTTATCAATTGTCGATTTGTTGTTGGCATATTATTTTTATTATAATGAGGAAATAGGTGATGCTACTAAAGAAACTGATAGCTCTATACCGCTTTGAACAAGTTTAACCTCACGACATCTAGATGCGAACACGAAGAATTTCCAAAAGTTATTTCTATAGCTACTATAGAAATTTTTGCACGTGCCCAGAAAAACAGAGAATTCTCAGCCAAGATTGTCTGAAATTGAAGGTTAATTGGCTGCCAAGCGATGAGTTTGCTGTGTCAATTGATCAAACCAATGACTTAAATTGATTTCAGCCAATAAATAACAGTGTGGAATTGACCAAATTTTAATTTCAGATACTTAAAGGCAAGCCATTTATTAATAAAATGTTGAAAATACATTGTACAATTCGTAGGTGTGTGTCGAACTGATTGAATGTGGGCTGTGTGAATTTATTTCGACTGGCAGATATGCAAAAAAAAGACACAATTTAAAAATGCAAATGAATGCAGAATTGAAATAATAAAAAGACTTGATTGTTATATGACGTCATTATACTGCGAAAATATACAAGGCATATCAATAGCAGTTGTTTAACAGATACAATCAAATGAGTGCTATTTTTCATTTGAATGATGCGAATAGTTTTTTCAGCATAAAAAGTGTTAGCTTTTGAATAATATGTATGGTAGCAGCATCTGAGAGAAATTGAAAATCATTTCAGGCCCCACATCTTATTTGCTACAATCCATCTTTTTGCCGCTTGAAATTCAATGAAATCATCGTGTGAAGGGGCCGAAATGAAACCAGTTGGCCACCAAACCGAGCTGATCTCATTCAACACCATTCCCATTCTTTGAGAATAGTCAAACAGACAATTTTTTTTTGCAAACCAGCCCAAAATGTGAGTCAGCCTCTGGATGTGTTTACTATGGTTTACATAGTAGGCGTACTACAATTTGCATACGTCCCGTGAACTTCTGGGAGCGCGGGCTGGTGGAGGAATTCTAGTTTGCTACCTAATTATTTGCGCAGTTTAAGTGTCGGCAAAAAGCCCACAGACAAAAGAGAGAGCCAAAGACCCCACTAAACACAATCGAATCGTATAATGACGTCTGCTCTGTGCATGTGTGTGTATGTGCCGGTATGTGTGTGTGTATAAGAGTGTTATAGTATTTGTGGGTATCTATGTTTGCCCATAATAAAGACAAGCTACGATTCCACAGAATCAATGGGAAATGGGGGAAAAACATCATAGAAGGGTTAAAAAAGATGTACCTAGATTATTGTGACTAATAGGTACAATCATAAATATCAGATAAGCAGCAATTTATAAGTGATTAAATATTCTTTCCTTAAATACAAAAGAAGTTCGATTTAAAATGTGGTATTTTTTGTAATGCGTCAGCCTATGAACATTTTTGTTAACCAGTTCCGGAAAATGACTTGTCTATTCCCCATACTCGCCCACCTGTCTCTTTCACCTGTTGTTGTTTTCTAGTAAATAATTAAATGTGTATGCGTGCTTTCCACAAGGATTGGCAATCCCTGGGGTAGGACATTGTAAGCAGCTGCTCAGCAATTTCAAAGCAATTTCATTGCTCCCAGCTGTGAAAAATTCGTAACAAAAAAAGATAGAAAATTATGTTTGCCTAACATAAACATTTTCCCGTAGGGATCGAAATTAAAGGTATATTTTTTTCTGAATTTTGACTTGTTATAAAAAATATATAAAGTGTAGTGTTTCGCTCTGTGGATCAGGACATAAATCATAAGTCGGTTGCGATTTACACAAGGCTTTTGAATACCCAGTGGGTTTCGGAGGTGTGCAGTTTAATTATATAGTTTGCTTTAGTGGGGATGACACAATGCGCTGATGTCATGTGGCTTGTGTAATTGGAATGATTTTCATTCCACTCTTAGCTAAGCAATTTTAATGCTTCGAAAGGGGATATAAGCTAATCTTTATGGCCTAACCAAATATGAAGCTGCCTACTACGAGATGCTCGGTGACCGCGCAAATGACACTTTTAGTGCTCAACTTAAATAATTTAGAAAATGAGTTGTCAACTTACTTGAGTCCAATTTTGAACTGATCAAATGCAGCCATGGAAGACATGTTGTTACTTCTTTGCTATGTCTTTTCGGCTCAGGTTCAATGGAAAAATCAACAGCCGCCTTTCAAACACGGCCGAAATGTAGCTTTTCAGTTAATAAATTATTTAAATTGTTTATCGGTTTGTTGGTGTTTTGATATATATATGTATTTAAAAAACGCTCTTATAAAAATTGTTTTGGTGTTTATGCCTAAGCGAGTTGAGGAACTGCCAGCTGTTCGATGGCCTTGCAAGGACTGCGTATATCAACAAAACGGAGCTTTTATGTCCTGCGCACAAACACACGCACACGCGTCGAAACCACGCTGGAAAACGAAAGCGCAGGATGCGAAAATTCCGAAACAAACGCCTATCACATAACTTTTGCCCAGTTTGCTGAGTCGCGGAACTAGATTCCCTCACTATTGTTGCCCGATGTCGGTGTAGTATATAGTTTGTGGCTTTTGTGGGCTACGGATGGCACTTTATTATTATATATAGTCTATAGTCTGGCATCTGTTGCCGTTACGCGTCCGCTTGGCGTGAAGGCAGCTCGTCAACTGCCCGCCAAAGCACAAAAAGTTCTAAGCGCGGCGAAAAGCTCGCGAACGCATGCGAAACATAAAAGCGTTTCTTGGTAGACACGGGAGATACGATTCGGGGAACCCTTATCTATAATTCAGTAGTGCTATGCTATATACTATGTAGTTCTGGGGCGCACTTTTCAACGTGCCTGACTCACTCTGCCCAATTACATGGCACAAAATGTGTCGACTTTGTCCTGCCGCCAAATATCCACTTTATCAATGTCAAAAAAAAGAAACATTAAAAAAACCACCCATAGATAGCAGTAATCGTATTGATTCGCACTGGTAACCAGTTGTGATTTCGCTGATTCGACAATATTTTGTATATTGGTTCTTTTTTGTTTGATGGGGGTGTCATGCGACGGTAATCTTTATGGCCCACTCATACTTTGATAAGAAAGCGTGAAGCCAATTTCACGAATGAGTCACATTTTTTTATTGGAGGGTCTTCTAGGAAGCTGGAATCGGGAAGTAAATATTCGGCGTTGGAAGGGATACTAGAATTGGTGAAGTAATGTTCGCAGGACTTGTGCCGATTATCGCTCATTATTTGAGCAAGAAGTTCTTCTGAACTTAAAGACAATTCTGCTGAACATTTTTAGGAAAATTACGTAGTTGTTCCTCACAAATAATTTACTAGTAGTTAAATGTTAGTGGAAAAATTACTGTTTTTATAGGTGTATAAATACATTTATAAGGAAATAATGGCATTGCAAAGCTGATTCTATTACACTTTATAACTATGTATGTACATGGATTATGGATTATATTGCTTTTGTATACATACACACATACATTTTTAGGGCTATTTCCACAAAATTTGCCTGAATATTAATAAATTAGATATACCCCTTGGACAATTAGGAAATTATTATATTTTAGTACGTTTTTGTTATTAAATAATAATATCATTACTTATTATTTTATATTTCGATATTTTTGGGTCTGTTTTCCCAGTCATATCGATTACTTCATCCTGTTGGTCGCCCATTCTCAAATTAAAATGTACTCCTTGAATAAAGTCGTCCATTATGAACTAGTCCTTCTATTTCTGTTTTTATTGGTGCCACTGGGGCAGTGTAAACAAAGCCAAGTGACGAAAACAAAACAGGGGAAGAAGGCAGGATAAACACAGCTGACTGAAGGACCTGACTCCTGTTGCTACAAGCACTGCTCAAAAGCTTTTCCCCCCAAAGCTCCTTAACTTGCAAACTACTTTGTGTTCGCATTATTGTGCCATTTGATTTGGTCTGCCCCAAGTAATTGCCTCTAGTTATGGTCAGTTCTAGTTTCAGTTTAGCTGAGCACGCAACTGCCGCAGACTGGAATCAGCGAAGATTACACCTAATCAAATTATGGGTTGAATTAATGGAGCTTTGGTGCTTTATCGACTGAGAAAAATAACGCATTAATAACTAATAACACTTTTATATCCCTTTAAAGAGAATCATTTCAAGCCAGGGTCTGTTTACTAAAATCTATTAAAGATATATTGCAACATTGATATATATATATTTTTTTTAATTTGATTCACCAAGACATGACGGTTTTTCTGAGTGCACACTCATTTGAGTAGCCGACAGATTTGTTTATACTTATGATATGCTAAATAAATAACCTTGGCCGGAGGGTAATATAAACTCTCGTGACTTTTGGCGCTTATGTTGCCATGCGCTTTCGCTTGCCGAGCTTTTCAATCTGAATCGGCTTCTATATAGTTACTCGCTATATGGATTAAAGTGCTCTCCGGTTGTATCTGTATCTGTGTAATCCGCTCTGGGAACGATCGCGTGCTCTGGGGTCGGCACGTTTTTCGCTATACATATGAATGTACATATGTGCGAATGGTTCTCTAATTTATTTAAATCAATTTAAGTAAAGTTGTCGTTTTTTGTGCAACTCAGCAGCGACTATTTCTGGCATTGTCAGTCCGCCACATTGTCGCACATTGTTAGATTTTAAATGATTTTAATTAAGCCAAAATGATTCCAATCAGTGGCAACTGAAAATGTATTAATAATAGAAAAAGTTCGCCACTCTGAATATTGTTCTCGGGGGTTTACTTTCGCCATATGCTGCCCCCAAATTTTTCGCTTGATTTTTTTATTATATTGTTTTCAAATGCACGGCGAACAATAAGATTGAGATTCAGAAGATAAGCAATGCCAATTCAGAATTTATATATAAATTCATTTTTGGTTTCCGGATTATTTAGTTATATTACTGTACTCACAGGAAGGAATTTTCTCAAATATATCCTTTCAACTATTTTTTGCTTATTTTATAATGATTTAATATATTTTTACGTTTTGGAGAACATTATTTAGCGTGTTTCTTTTGGTGGGAGTAAAATATGGCTCATCGTTTTGTATTGGAATTTAGGGCAGTGAGCAAATGCTTTTCCAAAAGCAACAAGTTCTAAGAATTATGTATTCATTTTGTGAAAAACTCCTCGCTTGCATTTCCCGCCACAAACAGGGCCAAGAAAATGTTAATGGAATATCAAATGTCCAGGAGCTGAGTGGAAACAACGTGCTAGTTCAGCGGTTCAAGTCGCACATGATAATCATGAGCATTTCGCGCCGCGCAACAATTGCCTCATGAATTTTTCAAAGGCGAATCGAATCAAAGTGGACCCTTTGCCACGCCCTCTCATCAGCGTCCCCTTTTCCGCCCTGCAAAGTCATAATATTCCGGCAGTTCGCGTGACTTTTCCATGCCATTTCGTGACTTGATTACAGCGCTTGCTTAACATGCGCCCTTGTTTTTGTTTTCGCTGCGCAAGGATAATTGGAGGAGGTCCTGTTCCCGACGTTGAATATTACACCGACCCATCAGGGCACCATTCCCTTTCATCGCTTCTGCACGTGACACCGAACTATTGTCTGTGATTTTAAAAATCCGAACCAACCCATTTGACACACTTAGGACTCACTTGAGGGGACTAAATGTAATGGGATAGCTCCTTGGAAAAAAACCTTTTCCAATTTTATTGATACTAGCGATTCTCAGGACCTTTCTGGTGGCGTAAATGGAGAAATTTATTTTCATCTATGGTAGCTCATGGAATAGAAAGAAACCTTTATAAATTCCAAAAAGTTTAAAAAGTGTTAAAAGATGTGAAAGTAATATTTGGATTGTGAATTGAACTTCAGTTTATTATAACAAGCTACGCATTTTTGAATTGGAATTATAAATTTTTGAGGCATTTAATTCAATTTTACAATATTCAAATCGTAAACAGAAATTCAAAATTTATTAGTTGAAATTTCTGATCAAAGTAACCCAAACCCTTGATCAATCAATTCAATTTATTATCAGTTTAATAACAATTAATTAGTTTATATAAACAAAGACTCTTTGTTTTTCGGAACATTTGCTTTGCAATTGTTTTGTGAAGTAGGTAACTTAAAATCGCACTTGCTTATCTGGCGATAAGAACCGTTGTTCAAGCTGATAATTTAGTTGCTGTAAGTTATTACACATGTATGTATGTACATGTCTGATGACTTGTTGTGCATGTGTGCCCATAAAAACCAAATAATCCCTAAAATCTTTGCCGGCATTTTACCGACCAAAATCATTGCATACTTTGTGGCGGCCACAACAATTCCATCCCAAAATTAAAGCATCCCAAAAAGTCGGCCCGACAAACGCGGCGAACAGAAAGTTCCTGCAAATTTGCTAAGCACCTGTAAATAATAATTACAGTATTACAGCATAAACAAAATGGCGAAAAATCCCGTTGTTGGGCAAAGGTCAACGGAAGTCAACGCAACCGAGCTTAGTAAATTTGAAGCACGTGTAAGTTTTTAATTACAATTAATGGTGGGTGGTATTCGAGGTTCAGAGGCTAACGACTTTATTGTGTGTGGGTGTGAGTGTGTGCCTTGTGTTTATAGCGGGCTTTGAAGTTGCCATAGACACAAACACATAAGCCCAACGCGTTATTGTGAAATGTGTGGTGGTGTGGGTGTTCGATGTACGCCGCATGCACATGTATTTGTGCACAGGTGTGCGCGCGCTTTTCGTCCTGTCACCTGACAGCCTTCATCTGTATGCGTGTGCGGCTTCGTCGGTGAGCGGGTGTTAATATTGTCATGTTTGAGCGTTTAAGTATTTTTAATATCATAACATGTTGCACGCTAGGCTTTCGCATGGATTTAACCAATACAGACGCACGCGTGATTCTGTCACTCAAACAAAGTAATAATAATTATAATCAGATCAATGCCTTTGCTCTCGCACTTTGATTCTTTACTCAATTCTTTACCATAAGTAAATTAGCTTTGCTTAAAAATCAAAAACAAAACACATTTAAAATGAATTTTGATGGAAAATTTTTATTGAACATTTTAACAGATTTTTTAATAAACAATCTATTAGCTTTTGTTTTATGATAAAATAACAAACTAGACAGAAAAGTACCTTAAAATTAAGTTTAATTTCTAAAATATAGGTATCACTTTTTTTTGCTTACCCAACGCGAACTCCCATCACATTTTGTGCCGTAATGCAAAAATTATTCCGTTTGGCCTTTAAATTTAGATGGCCAACTTTCAAGCAAACAAAATATTTACCCACTCATGTTTGTGTATAGATTTTTGTAATTGCCCTTACTGCCAAGCATTTAAAAATCGCTATTTACATGTGTACATTTGATGTGCGTTTAAGGCCACCCCAGGGCCAGTTAAGGATCTACATATATCTAAGCCTTATGCTATATTGCTATGGATATGGTAAATGGATGCGATGGGGAGGGTCGGGGAAGGGCGATGGGTGGGCTTTCAGTAGAGGAGTTCCCTGTCGTAGATGCTGTCCCAAAGTCTCAGCTTCTCGGCTTCGGGCAAATCAATCACATGCACATCGTGCGATATATTCAGGCACTGGAACACCTTATCGTCCTTCGAAATGGGCAGCCACGCGCCTCGCGGCTGTTCCTTCTCATCCTGGCAGACCATTGGGATGTTGGGATCCCCGGAAATGGCGAAGTGAACGATCATGGACACCAAACGCTTTATGGTCTTGAACTCGGCTGTGCGGCGTTTCAGCTTCTTGGCAGCCGCATTGTAGAACAAATACGACAGATCATCCGCGTGACAGGTGCCGCGCACCTTGCGGCCACAGGTGATAATTCGCATGATATTAAAGTGCTTCGAATCGAAATCGAAGCGGTACAGGAATGTTGGTGCCAATGGGGCGTGGTGTGCACGCGAGAGCAAAGTCCTATGAATGCCGTGCCAGAAATATTTGTACGAGAAGAGCTGGAAAATTAAGTAATTTTATTTTAGTCAACTGCCTAGATAAATAAGATAATAATAAGATAAGATAACTGAGATGTACTGATATTATACAATAAGATAGATTACTAATAGCTTTTAGTTCTGCGTAAGTATGTAAAGATTTTGAAAAGATTTCAATTTCATTAGAAGCCGTAATGCATCTCAATCTTCAAGTTAATAAGAGAAATTTTAAAAATCTTTACTTCCTGACAATTTATTTATCGAAACTTACATCGCTGTACTCCAATATGGTCTTCCTGCCAGGAGTCCTATCGCCGAAATATAACTCTCGTACTTTCTTTCCAAAGGCTTTTCTTTGCTGCTCATCGACGTGGGCATCTTGGGGCGCCAGGTTCTCGCAGTCACCCAGCTGGCAAAGCAGCTCCGGCCACTTGTTCACCTCGGGAAACATGAGGAGACCTTCGAAGGAGTTTCCTCCGATGACCATGGGAATGCTGTTGCCCCAACAGTCCCGCATCATCTCCAGTGGCGACTTGGGAATCACACAGTGAGGCGTCAAATAGGGCTCGATGGTGGGTCCAAAGCTGAACATGGTCAACCGCTGGTGCCGCTCCTCCATGGTGATGATATCCTCGGCCACCTTCAGCATGCTACTGGCCTTGCACTTCTTGAGATGGGCAAATATGTCGCGATCTTTGGCTTCTCCTGTGTAGCCAGTGGCCTGTGCCAGGCGATAGGGCCAATTTATGTGGGTTGGGGTCTGAGCCCAGGGCGCCAGTGCGGATCCCGACATGATAACAGTCTTGTGGAATAGTCCCTTGGCCTGATCCGTCAGCATCATATAATGTGTGGATGCACCTCCAGCACTCTCACCGAAAATGGTTATATTATCGGGATCGCCACCAAAGAACTGACAATTCCGTTTGACCCATCGCAAGGCCATGACCTGATCCTTTAGTCCTGCGTTTCCAGGAACATCCAGTTCCTCGTCTGCCAGACTAAGGAATCCCAGGGCTCCTAGCCGATATGATATTACGACCAGGACGACATGTTCCATCATTATGTAGTCCGGGCTGTACAGATCACGCGAGGCTTCTCCCATCTGGAATCCACCGCCATAGATCCAAACCAGAACCGGCAGAGGTCTGTGTGGATGTAACTGAAAGAAATAAAATGAATAATCCATATTATATACCAGACAAATTTATACGTTTCAGTAGTAAACATAACTCTTAAACCCGTATATAATAACTACTAAACGAGTTGTGCAATAATTCTTTATCACCAGGTCTATTAAAATGTCGTAAATTATAAAACGTGATTTATCTTACGAATTCATTTTGTTTACAGCATTAAAATATATATCAGAAAATTGCATATAATGTACATCGTTGCTTAATTGTCTTTAAGAATATAATTTGATCTTTAACTACCATTTCTCCTATGTTTCTAATTTCAAATCTAGACTAAGAACTTATATATGTGAGCTTTCAGATCTACATAAGAAAAAACAATCATTGTTTTATGTTTACATTTTTGTTCTACACCTTAAGCTTAAAAATGCAAAATTATAATTTATACCAAATAGTAAAATACTTCACATATGATTCAAAATCAAAATCATCAATAATAAATCGATTAAAATTTCCTCGTGCACCTGTTGTTTGGTTTTTTGACTCACCTCCCTGGTGTAGACATTGAGGTACAGGCAGTCCTCGCTGCCTTGCACCTGCTTCAGAACGATGTTGACCTGGCAGGGCTTGGCGCGAACATGGGTGCACCGCTTGACCTCTGACCAGTGCTCGGGCTCCACGGGCGCCTTGAAGCGGAGCTCGCCCACCGGCGGCTTAGCGAACGGGATGCCCTCGAAGCTGTAGTAGTTGTTGCCGTAGATGGACTGCCACTTCACCCCCTTCACCTTTCCGTAGACCGTGTCGGCGATGACCTTGTCATTGCTGCGCAGCCGCTGCTGGTTCGTCTTGAACTTGACGTAGCTGCAAGGATAAATATGTGAATAAATTAACTTTCAGTAAATCAAAGGAGGCAGAGTAGGAAGCACTTTGCTGGAAAACCTAACTCTCCGAGTGTTTGGCAATTCGCTTTCAGTTTTGTTTGTAAACAAATGCTGGGCGGCGGGTTTGTCGTACTGTTCTTTTTTTTGCGAATTTTCAATTAGCGCGTAAACAAATTCAAATATAAATAGCCAATAGTGAAAATAGAATGAGTGTGTGAAGTGATGAGGTGGGTGATGCCCTGTAAGCACAAGCAAATTATGCCAAAGTCAAATTATTAACAACCTTCAAAGTTCAGTTGGGTTCAGTAAAAACTATAATACTAATTCTTTTAAATATTTATTTTCTATTAAATTGTTTAAGAATGCATTAATAAAATGTAGCAATGAAATACAACACAGTAGACAGTTATTAGCAAGTTATTGATCTTTGCCATATAATGGAATTAATATATTGTTTAAACAAGTTTATATTAGGGAAAACCATAATTTTAATTCCGGGAAAAGGAGAAATATATTTTGTTCTTAAAATACGCAGTCCGGTTGAATTGTAATGAGTTCACAGCGCACATATCATCGGAAATACCCTATATCGATGGAGGCGCGGCCCATTTGAATTTCAAGTGCGTTTTCATTTGGGAACGTGCTCTTCGAACGACGCGTGAGCCGATCCACAACAGATCGCCATACGCCGCCACAAAATAGATGGAATCATAAATGTCCAAATTCGCATTAAATAAAAGAAGACGGAATGCCCAGCCCAGACAAAAGTCAAGTACGATGCTCGCAAATCATGAGAGCAAACGGGTCTACAAGTAGTAAACAGTGGCACCGATTAATTAACAGCTGCCCGGCGTCTACTTCTGGCGCTTTTGAAGCCCCGGCCTTGAGGAAATTCCAGTAGAAATCATTTTTTTTTTTCAGATGCAATCAGTGCGATCTGTTAGAGATCAAGTGCTAATTACAACTGGCGGCCAGTCGAGGCCGAGCCCTAAGATCCAGTCATCGAATAACTAGTATTCTAGCCGAGAACTTGTTTCCCGTCTGTCCACATTCGATACAGAATTTAATTATTTTCACCTTAACAAGCGAGAGTCCACATCTGCATTGCGAAATGAATATGAAATTTTACTTTTCTGGGAATAAAAATTAAAGGATTAAGAAATCCGAATTCGATTCCATTTCAAGCACATTTGTCTGTATTTTTTTTAGAAAAATAAACTGTGCGACGTGCAACTCAAAATATTTACAAATTTATATACATATGAGGGGATATGAAATGGAAATGAAAGTGGAAAATTTCGGAAAATCAATCAATTTTGCCATGCATCAAAGCATTGCATGCGGGTCAATGGCATTTTGCTAGAGTGCATTCTGTATTCAATATTATTTTCCATGGAAAATAAAAATAAAGCATGTATAATATTCCACATTTTTCATCTATCAAATTCAATCACTCGTGTGTAAGGCGAACCAGAAAGTTATAAACGGCCGTTGATTTTCTCTCGAATTTTTTTAAACAATTTAGGTTCTTGACAAAGGGAAGGAAATATTTACAGCTGTTTCTAGTTGACTAATCGCACTCTTTTGAATTACTGACTAGTTTTAAAATAGTTGGAATAAACGTACGTTTTGTGCTCGAAAGTTCGTATCCAAATAATTTACAACAATGCGAAATTTATACAAAACTTAAAATAAAACCAGGCCATTTGAAACAAGAAAAGGTTTTATTAGTGTACGAAATAAACAAAAGTTTAAGTTTGTTGTCCGAAAGTCGAACACTTTGCATTCGTCCATTGAACTTCTTTGCTTCTTGTTTACCTTGCTTGACTTCTTCGTTTAACTTTTTAACTGCTATTTTTCTTCGGCTTCGTTGCTTTTAGCCAAGTTTTTACCTATAAGCATAAACTTTTGTGCTGAAGCTGCAAGTTATTGTAATTGCCTTGACATTTGCCAAACGTGATTCTTGTTAAATAATTTTTTCGATTGTCACCAGACAGTTTTTTTACCTTTTCAAAGAACTCAGTTGATAGAACGGCTCGTAAAAGACTTAAATCAGAGGATCGCAGACATTTGCTTTTTCTGACGCACCATATTAAGCTAGGGTAGTTTAAAATCTTATCAGCCTATTGGCCGATACCGATAATTGATAATTGGCTCAAACAGGAGGAACAGTAATAAGTTGTGCGTTATCAATTGTGTGTGACTCGCATCGACATAATTCGCTTGAACTTTTTCGCACTCAAGAGCCCCGATTCTGATTTCCAAAACTGATGTGTAATGTTCGGGCGGTACAAGGTTCACACCAGATGTCTGCTGATCGTTTGGTGTTTCAATTTCATTGCTAAACTTTTGCGAGACTTCGATTTGATGACGATTTGATTTGGTTATCGCCAATGCCGATGATGCGGATGCAGAATCGAGACATTATCGGCCGCTTTATGACTATTAATAAGACCCAAACGGTGAACCGGATTCGGGTCTTCGCTTCAGCCGCCTGTAATCGCTTGATAACAAATGAGGCTCGGCGGGCCGGACTTCTGTTATCAGGGCTTCTCAACTTGAGACTCGTATGGTCACGGCAACCGGGTGGTTATGGTACTAAAAAGCGTGGAACCCAATTGACCTTACTGATTGATGGATTTACTAGACTCCAGTGCATCGGAATGTTGGTTTGGGACAAACAAAAAAGCATCGTTTGCCAAAAGGCGGGTTTAAAAACAATAACCAAATTTAGAATGATGTGAATAGATTCTCTACACAGTCTTTTAAAGGTATTGTATATTCGCTATATGCTTGCGGTAAGCATGATGAAATTAATGGGTGATAACAAATTTGTTTTGAAATCCTTCTGTTTTTGGCTTAATAGGTATTAATTCTTCATATGTTATAAATATGCATGACAATTGAAGGATTGGGGGGGACTTACTTCAGTGCAATGCGCATCTGATCGGCCACGGCTATATCGAATGACATCTTGCTGTGGTCTCACGCCGCTGGCCACAATCAATTCCCTTCCGGATATATTCGCCTATATATGCGAAACTATTTAATACACAAAACACAATTGGCAAGCTGCTCGAAATCCCAGTGAAAATAAACGAGGACGTCAATTGTATAAAATCCCAGCTGGACAACGGGGCGAATGCGTAACGGGAGTCGTATCAGCCGCCAGCCCTTAAACTTTCGATTCGTATATGTTTTTTTTTTTTGTATTTTGCGGAATTAGTTTAGATTTCTATTTATTTCTCGCTTCACATAGCCCAATGTCACATCACTTGTTGCGGCAACCGTATCTGCTGCTCTGCTTTTACAGATGCGGAGTAATTGAAAAAAGGCACACCGAATCGCGGGAACGGGACGACTGTTACTGCCACTGATTTCCAGCCCGAGAATCTAAGGCTGCCGTTGCGCTTTACTCAGGGTCCGCTCGGCAACTGAGCATTTAAAGTAAGCGCCGGCTAAGTTTAGTGCCCGCCGACGTTCGTCTCGCACACACACAGCTTGTCGATGATGGTGATTTTTCCACTCGTTTGCCCATTCCGCACTGGCCACGGGGTCGTATGAGTGATATTCTAGCGCTAGCTGGCCGCACGTCTGTGTGCGCTGTGCACTCAAACAAATGCCTTGGGACACTCGGTCTGCTCGACTGAGTCGCTTGCTTGCTGGCTGTTCTGGGCGCCGTTGTTTTGTTTAGGCGTTATCGTTTTTGTTGCTGCCGCTTTGTTTATTGTTTATAGCATGCCCCGCCATTCGGCTATCAGCCCCCCGCGATTATTATTAATGTTATTGCGGTTTTTGGGCGGAGCTTCACTGCAGGGTTATATGGAAGTGATTACATTAATTGAGGCCTAAATCAATAAAATGCTGTCAATGATTCCATAAACTTAAAACTAAATATTTACAGATAGTTATTTTTTATAGGTGAGTTTTTATTGGCTCAGGAAAAGAAAGCTCATCATAGAATACTATTTAACTTAATAATAATTTATGAACATATAGTAACTTCGTTACTCAAGAAAAAATATAACTAGACTTCCCCTTAAACTTATAAAACGCAATTATATATATTTTACTTATTTATACATTATACAAACCAGTTTTCCGCATTAATAAGTTATTGAGTTAATTTAATTTGAGCTGTTGAACACAATTATATTTCCCTTAGATATGACCATGATAAAATTACATACATATATGGTGCAATTAGCAAAGTAACTGGGAATATTATCAACGGCTAGAATTGAAGAACAAAGTTATTACACGAAATCAATATAGAAATATTGCTGACCATCAACAAAATATACTCCCAGCTAATTGAGTTCGTTCCTCCATGAGGAAGCACCAGTAACACCATGTAGTTCATGTAATTATAGAATATTATATCGACTTCTCCACTATTTCCCCCCACTAAGCCACGCAAACTTACGTGTTTGTATCAAGTTCATTTCCATGTGATAAGTCAACGGCTTTAACAGAACAGAAATCGCTTTTCATTTTTATATGACAAATTTTTTTCCCAACGTAATTGGTCAATTAAAGTCAGCAAGAGTAATTGTCTACTGTTGACGCCGCTTTGAATTTATTTGTCGGTTAATTTATTGAGATCACATCATCTCTACCAGGTTTGAGTCCATTTTTATTGTTTGAACTGATGCCAAGCGGCTTGGATTTATGAGGAGACAACTATTGTTTCAAAATGTACTAACGTGTATTTGTATTCCATTCTGGCGAAAAAAAGCATTACGCAATAAGCAAGTGGTTCCGTGCGGTGCAACTTACATAGGCCCATAAATAACTTGGAGGACATTAAGCACTTCTGATGATAGGGCGACTCTGTTTATTTTCGATTGGGAAGGCAAAAACTACATAATGAAATCGGTTACTAAGAACTGTGTATACCCTTTTTAAAAAAATGTTATAGAATACTAGTAAGTAGATATTTGGCATCCAAATTCCAGAGACACATTCCAGAAACGCTCCTTCTGCCTGTTACATACTTTTCAACGAACCTAGTATACCCATTTACTCTACATGTAACTGCTATAAAAATTAATAAATTTTAAAGAGCATAGGTAAGTAGTATACAACAATTTCATACAATTGGAGCAGTACGTATTCAATTTTGACAGTGATCTACAACGTTTGAAAAAGTTACCAAGCATTTGGAAATGCTTTTTTGAACGAGTTTCTGCGTAGGCAGAAAGTTCCCAGCTGTTCTAAAGTTAAAAGCGTGTTTAGCTATTTAAAGCAGTTTTCCCGAGGTTTACCAGGTTTTTTCAAAAGTGGTAAAATTAGTTTTGGTAATACCAAAGACTGGAATAATGTTCTAATGTCTAATGCTCTTGAATGAGTTTTAATAAAACCGTGTTTATAGATGGAATTTTGTAATATATTTCCTGGCTGACGTCACTACTAGAAAATTAGTACAATTTTTTTTTTAATTTTGTCTCTTATACTTTCACTAAGTTTTCTCCTGAACCGTATTGTTTCAGGCTTGTTTTGCAATTCCTTTAGTTTTTGTGTTCTATTGGTATGATCAACTCGTTATATTTGGAGCAGACTTTTATTATCGTGTATATATGAAAGTATGTTATTAGCCTTCGCAGACGCTACTGGTGCGCTTCGTCACTACGTGGACTGACTGACTGTCCACACTGATGAATGTGGTCAATATTTAATAGCTTATGCTAATATGTGTATGTAAAAGCATTAGGTGAATATGATTGCTATAGTTACCTATACGATATTGCCAAATGCGGTTTCCTGTCGTTTCTGTAAATGCTTTAATGTAATTTGATAAAAACTCGTTATTTGTAGACAAAGGGGTGTGCTAAGTATCAAGTATATAAGTACATATATAGGATCACTATCCGAGTCGATCCGTACATATTAACGTTGTGAACTCGTGAGTTATAAAGGCTAGAAAGTTAAAATTAATCATGCAGATCCTAGAGGCGCTGAAGCACGAGTTTGCTTAGTAGATTGCCCACAATCACCACAAAAAAGTCACATCCACAGTTTTAAATATTTCGATTTTTTTTCATTTTACTTTTTGTCTTGCCAAATTGGCTACAATTGCAGCAATAAACCAACAACATGTATGCCACGCTTACCAACGGCAACAATTTTTTCACGACTACAATTTTGAAAAATATTTTGGTTTTCTTTTTAGCTGTACTTTTTTCTTGCCCATTTCTATCGAATTACCGTCCATTTAATACATTCAAAATAAGGGCAATTTATGTCTGACAAGTTTTAATTGATGGTCCAAACTATATATAATTTTGATATACAACTAAATGTGAGCTGCGGCTGATTACTCTGGTCGCTTCTCCGCATTCTTCTTGGTGAATTCCTCGGCCGTCTTCATGAACTTCTTGTGCTCCTTTACGAACTCCTCCGCCAGGTCGGAACGAAGCGGATGTTCTGGCTCCGGGTTGTGGACGATGGCTACCAGGGCCTGGAGCACCTGCTCTGTGCGCGTTGTGGGCTTCCAGTTGTCTGTGCTGATGATGGGCAGGCACACCTCTCCCTTCTCATCGACGTTGGGGTGATAGATTTTCGTCTTGAATAGGATTTTTGGGGGCATAAAGGGATACTGGGGCGGGAAGTTGATTTCGATGCGGAAGGCGCCCTTGTTGTAGGGCGCCTTTTCCGGAACCAAAAGACCCGTCCACACCAGCAGGGACTCATCGCTACTCTCGATGTTGCGCAGAGTGCTCATCTTGGCCTCAACCAGATCGGAGAGTTCCCGTGTCAGACGACGAGTGGCAGCCATTCTATTAACGGGATCGGAGTTCCTTTCCTTTGTTTTCCCTAGATCTCGGAAAAAAACTTGTCAATTTATAAAAGTCTAAAAACTTAATTTTCCTATTGTTATTGACAGTAAAGTCAAAAAGGCCTGTCGAACTTTGTTGTTATAATCAAACTTATTAAGATGTTATTATATATAAATAATTAAATAATGAAAAATAGAAATATATATTTTTAAATCAGCATGATCTCACCTTGTTAAAGTCAAACTGGGCAAACTAGTTATAAAGCAAAACAATCCAATTGTGGAATATATTTTATAAAGCATTTCGACCTATTTACAGTTTCTAGAGACTTGTTTGTTAGGCTGTACAGTACAGTAAGTTACATTTAGAACAATAAATCTTTGTTGTCATCATAGAGGCTCTCCCAGACTTTCAATTTGGGCCACTCAGGCAGATCGATGAACTTAAGGTCATCACTGATGTTGAGGCACTTGATGACCTCGTCGGATTTGCGAACTGGATCAATGGTCAGAGTATCCATGCCGTTGATCTTCTCTCTGTAGGGATTACCCGTGGCAGCAAACTGGGTCCAGATGCCCACGGTTCGCTCGATGTTCCTGTACTCGCGACTTTCCTTCGGCAAACGACGAGCCAGCAGGCTGCTGAATTGGTAGGTCAAATCGTCGGCATGGCTGACCCCCTTGACTCCGCGTCCGAATCGCATAATGCGGTACGGAAAGATGATCTCCTCGGAGTCGAAGTCAAATCGATAGAAGTATACTGGAGCTCCAGCTGCGTACGCGTGACGGGAATGGACCACTCTCAAGGCCGGAAACACGAAGTAGTAAATCGAACAGAGCTGGAATAAATTTACAGCTTATGATTAAGTAAGCACCTAATTGGATGACACTTACATCCATGTAATTATCTGGGGTGCTTTCTGCGCCAGTGCGATGAAGATCTCGAATCTTTGCACTCCACGAATCCACCTTTTCTTTACTGGGTTCCGTGGCCAGTAATTCTTTGGGAATGAAAGGTGTGCCAGCATCAAGCTGTTGCACCACCTGCGGCATAAGCTTGACCTCTGTGAAATAAAATTAAATTTATTTAGTGAATGTTTCATTCAATAAAATTCCCATTATCTAACCTGGAACCCAGAGCAGTCCCTCGTACGAAGTGTTTCCTATAAGCATGGGGATGGAATTACTCCAGGCGGTCTTCATCATCTCCTTTGGGGGCTTGGATATTACACATTCAGGCGTGGAGAATGGTTCCAGGGATGGGCCAAAGGCAAACATTATCTTGTCCATGCGTTCCTCCATTGTCAGGACATTTTCCTCCACGCGAATAAGATCCTTGGCCTTCGCGTTCAGCAAGAACTCTAGCACATCCTTGTCGTTGTCCTCGCCCTTGTAGCCAGCCAGTTTGGCTATCCTGTAGGCATTATGGGTGATGTCGCCGTTGTAGGCCCAAGGACAAATGGCACTGCCCGACTGCAAGATGCCACGATGAAAGAGCCCTTGGGTCTGATCGGTTATCATCATGTAGTGAGTGGAGGCGCCTCCTGCGCTCTCTCCAAACACAGTGATGCAGTTGGGATCTCCGCCGAAACTAGCGCAATTGTTCTTGATCCACTTGAGAGCCAGCACCTGATCCTTGAGACCAGCATTTCCAGGTACATTTAGCTCGGGGGACTTAAGACTCATAAATCCTGACAGGAGCAAGGATGCTTAGTATAAATATTGCGCATACGCACACAGTAGCTTACCCAAAGCACCAAGTCGGTATTGTATGGTGACGAGAACAACATCTTCTTTCATAAAGTAGTCCGGGCCATACCATTCCCGATTGGCCTCGCCGATAATGAAGCCTCCTCCGTGAATCCAAACCATAACCGGACGAGCCTTATCGGGCTTCACCTAAAATGAGGTACATTGTTTAAAGTTATTACTGCTTTCACGAAGTTTTTTCTAAACAAGTAATTGGAAGTACTCACATTGTTGGTGTACACATTGAGATAGAGGCAGTCCTCGGAGCCCTCTACCTTATCGAAGACGAACTGCACCTGGACGGCCTTATCCTTGGTCTGGCTGCAGTCCCGAACTCCCTCCCAGGGAATGGGCCTTTGAGGGGCCTTGAACCGCAACTCCCCCACCGGAGGCTGGGCGTACGGGATACCCTCGAAACTGAAGTAGGGCACATCGTAGAGAGATAGACGCTTGATACCCCTCACTTGGCCGTACTCCGTGTCGGCGACTACTGTTTCATTGGTCGACTGGCGATACTGCTGGACTTTATGCTCGATGGTTCTGCAAATGCACGATGGTCGAAATAATTAGCATAATAATATTGGGTCTGCACCCAGATAATTTGATATTTTTGTCACAAAGTCAATTATTTTAATTCATTCTCAAAGCCACATGCCAGTAGGCATACTGCATGCATTGCATTAAATTTAAATTGTTTTGCTGATGTTCATCACATCGCATCCACAAGCTCATTCCAATGCATCACAACCCACTTACCAGCCCTATGGTAACACTAGAAAAAAATTAGCTAAGAATACTTGATTTCTACACAACAATATTTTTAAGCTTATTATTTTGCTTTATTAAATTAGTAATTATTGTTTTTGAACTATATAGAAAATACGATAGAATGAATCATGGAAGCTTTGAAAGAATTTAGAATTGAATAATATACATTAGTATTTTGTTAAGTGTGCACGTAGCTATGTAAAGCTGAAGGATCAGGCCGAACAACAGGTTTAGTTGGTGCAGTCGACTGTGTGGTCCACCTGCTAACCAGGCACGTCTGTCAGTGATAAATTAACACAGTCCGCTGCCCAAAATTTAAAGCCCAGGACTGAACTTAAATCATTTGCCGTTGAAGTTCACACAAGCCCTTGGACTGCCGTTAATGAACTTCAAAATGTGGCATTAATCTTAAGAATATTTAATAAGCTGGAGCACTTGTTCTGCCTTATCAGTAGGTGTCATTTGGTTATCTCAGACCATGTGCTTAAGATGCTTTAATTACTTTTAATTGGTTTTATTGTTATTTAAAAATACACTTTGATTCCATAGTTCTGTATTCTTTGTTTGTATAATAATAATATTAATAGCAAATTGAAAGCGTAAAACTGGTGATAATTATTCTGAGCCCAGCACTGCCTTTTTATTACATTACGTTACGGCAACAAAATAAAATCACACCTATTTTGCAGTCATCGTGATAAAATTTTAATTTGCCATTTATGGACATTACGTTTAAAGCGAAACACAGTTAAACGGGTTGAAACTGACACTATTTTTACCAATCGGCTTCATTATCAAGGTTAATGCGTGATAAGAACCGGACGAGACTACGATGACTTTGAAAATCGAATAATTATTGTTGTACTCGCAACGAGTGTAGATTCAATGTTTAATTAACATTATCTATATTGACGAGCTACTCGTCTTTCAAGTATAAGGGTGCAGTCGTCATTACAGATTTTATAGATGTTTGCCATCGCTTTTCATTTCATTGCTAAGTATCCAATAGTGTCACAACCCATTTTGTATATCGCTGTAGCAATTTTATTACTGCTAAATTGGCCAATAAATATAAAATATCTTTAGCGTTAAACTGATTAAGCAATGAATACAGATTTATGAATCCGATTAATCGATTAATGCTTTCAAGTGACGTTTTTATACGCTCAACAAAAACTTTGAGAAATTACACCAGAATATGTAAAAACTTTTTCATATAATGTTTTTGATGGGCTGTTTCGGTGGTTTTAGTATCTTTGTCTCTCCCAGAATGCCAATAAATAATTCAAGTTTTGCAATGTCAGCTAATAAAGTTATATCATATCTGCTTTAATCGACGTATTTTGATGACCTTATCCTACCTATAGTCATCACGATTGTATAACATTCCACAGCCTAATCTCTCGTTTGGAAAGCTGACTTAATTGGGAAGCCACATATTATTAGTTTCTGCCATCCAAAAATTAGTCATGCTTCACAGTGTGTAGCTGATATTACTTTATAAAAAACAAGAAAAAATAGCTGAGCAAACAAAACCCCGAAACCGAAGCTAAACCATAACAACAATTACAATTGAGAGTGTAGAAAAATACTCTCTGGCATTAAGAACCAGTAATTTAATAAATAATTCCCAGAATTAAGGTCGACGGAGAAACTTACTTGAGGCGCCACCGCAGGCGCTCCACAAAGCCGAGGTTCTTATTCATATCGGATTGACTAGAGCACCGCACACGATCCGATCGATTTGCTATATGTAGATACTAATAAGTGCGAGCTGCGTACTGTATCGCGCCAGCTCCGAACCGAAACTGAAATTAAAAACACACTTTTTCACATCGAATTCCAGCGGCGAGCGGCCAGCGAAAAAAGCAAAAAAGCGCGCAAAATAGGCAAAAAACAAGTAAAGAAAATATAGAAAAAAATATACTACATTAACACTGAATATCAGAATACAAATTACTGAACAAGAAGAGCGTGGAGAGCGGCAGAGAGAGAAGAAAACACACAAAAAGAATACAGAATACAACAAATTGTATTTCAAGTGCGGTGACGAGATAAACGGAATAACTGATATGGCTGGAGCCGATCGAGCGTGGGCTGGAAGCTTGGGCGGCGGTGGGCGTGGCAGCTCCTCCTAGCGAATGCATAATTAATCAACACTGCGAAAAAATCTCTCTTTTGAGCGTCACAGCTTCCTTCAACACTACCTGGTTGCGAAGTAGCAGCGTGAAGTATCTGCGAGATAGATAAGTATCTCAGTTATTAAGAAACCAGCTGTCATAAACTTTATGCTTCTACATAGGCAACTACGCCGCCATCTCAGCTGATCTATCGTAAACTTAGCCTATAAAAGTGACTATTCTAAGCCTTCTTGCCAGTAAATCAAGGGGAAAAGGGGCGGGCCGCCCACCGAGTGGGTCAACAACATTTCGATCGTGCCGGCAAAACTAGTGTAAACAAACAATTTGACGCGATTTGTTTTTGTTTATACGATCACCGAGCTTTCGACTGGAGTGGGGCGTTGCCGTAAAGCTCCGGATCAGCTTTAATTCGGAAAAGCTGAACACAGTGGGCACAATTGAGGTTTAATCGGAGAAAATCAACATGAAGTGCTGTCGAGTGGGTTGAGTCCAATAATCATGATCATACCTCTAAACAGTATCGTTCATTTATTGAATATATACAAAAATTATAGCAAAATAGACTTAATAAAACCCCCCTTACTACTTTAGGTCACTATATAGCCCATTCCACACCTCCAGACCGTCTTTTTCGACCTGCGTTACACACTCCACCTGCTGTCCAATATTCAATGCCTTGAAGGGAGACTTTGTGGAGACGGGCATCCACGGATCCGGCCCCGTCTCCGCGCAATTGGGATCGCCCGTCCTGGCAAACGTGGTCAATATGCCCACCATACGCTGGATGGTCAGGAACTCCGGGGAATCCAGGGGCTGCTTCGCTTGGGCCTGTTTGTGGAAAATGTAGCCCAAGTCATCCGCATGACAGACACCGCGTTTGATGTCATCGCCACAGAGCTGGTTCCTCATCAGATTCAACTTGGGCGAATCGAAGTCGAACCGGTACAGATAGGTAGGTGCTTGTGCGCGAGATAATCTGGAGAGGACCACCCTATGTATGCCGTGCCAGAATAACTTGTAGCTGAAAAGCTGTAGATCAAATATGTCAATTACCATTTTATAAAATGGTAAAATGAACCTATACTTAAGATACTCACATCTAGAATCTGTGTGATGTTACTCTTGGTGATACCGCGCGGTCCATAGTGATACTTAACGAGGACTTCGGCCGCTGTGTTCCGCTCCTCGACGCTCATCGACTGATATAGCTCGTGGGGCAATACCATCGCTGGTTCATGTTTCAGCAGCTCCAGCATATAGCCATTATCCAGCTGACAGAACGGGTAGTACACCAGTCCCTCGAAGGACGTGCCGCCCAGGAGCAGGGGCACTTCACAGGACCACGCCTCCTTCATCAGCTGCTGAAATGGAGCTGGAACCAGGCCTCCAACAACTGGAGCAAATGGGTTGAGAAACCCAAAGCACCGGTCACGGGGTGAGATGAATTCGTGGCCGATGAGTTTTTCGGCATTCACGTTGCGCAGAAACTCCAATATGGGCACCTCTTCCGCGGGTCCTTCGTATCCTGCAGACGTGGCCAGGCGGCAGAATATACTATCGCTATCGAGCGCATTCACCCAGGGACTCAGCATCGAGCCGGACATCATGATGGCCTTGTGGAAGAGCCCTTTCGCCTGCGGCAGACACATCATAAAGTGCACGGAAGCGGCTCCAGCACTTTCGCCAAAAAGCGTTATGTTCTGCGGATCTCCGTTGAAGTTCCGAATGTGCTGGCTAACCCATTGAAGGGCTAGTAACTGATCGTGGAGACCCGCATTGCCCGGCACATTCAACTCGCCACTGGGCATGCTAAGGAATCCCAGGGAGCAGAGGCGATAGTTGAAGAGCACATATACAACATCCCTGCTCATCAAATAGTCCGGCCCGTATTTGCTCTTTATAGCTCCGCCCGTGCGGAAGGCACCGCCGTAGATATACACCATTACGGGCAGAGGTGGCTCAGATTCGTTGAACTAGGGTAACATGGTTTGAAATTATTAAAAGAAGCATTTATGATTCTAAAACAAGCTTAAAAAATGGTAACTTGCTCAAAAATACACTTTTCTGAATTTAATTATCTACATTTACACAAACAGTTTATAATCTCACTAACCCCTCCCAGTTATATACTGCCTATAAGATTAAATCAGGGTTTGCATACTATCTTCCCTACTATATGTGGATGCTAACTGCTACCATAAAAGCCAAGTGCGTTATTAGATAGATAAGTAGGTACTACCATATCTAGCAAGTGTTTCGTATCCACAGTCAAAGCTGAGAGTTACTCGAGATCGGATATGTCTTTTGAAAAGTAAAATCATTTTTTCTTTCGCTTTTAACTTTAGTGATATCGTATATTATTTGCAGTAGTGGAACTTCCCCCGTGGTGCAGACCACACATGGAAAAGTGCAGGGAACCCTTATGAAGGGGCTCTATGACAATGAATTCTATGTTTTTGATGGCATCCCATATGCTGCTCCTCCACTCGGATCCCTTCGCTTCAAGGAGCCACAAGATATTCAACCATGGAAAGAGACCCGAGATTGCTCAAAGCCAGCTAGCAAGTGCTTGCAAGTGATCGCCTTAACTAAAGTGATTGAGGGTTCCGAGGATTGTCTGTACTTAAATATCTCAGTGAAGACGGTGCGTATTTAAATAGTTTAGATATTTTTAGTTATATTACTAAAAATATTGTTTTCACAACCCTTTTATTTATTTATTTTGCAGCTGCAAAGCGAGAAACCCTTTCCCATCATGGTTTACATCCATGGTGGGGCATTTCTTCGCGGAGATTCTTCGAGAAGACTTTGGGCACCGGACTATTTTATGGAAGAGAATGTACTTCACGTAAGCATTGGACATCGCTTGGGACTTTTCGGTGAGTTGGCTTTAAATATTCGGTCCCAAATTACGTTTAATCCAAAAACTACAAGATTTGCAACATGCTATGCTCTTCAGTTTTAGATATTTTTGGTTGCATTCACAAACATCTGAGGCTTTACCAATTTAACATTCATTATATATCATTAAATCTACATTTCAGGATTTCTCAACTTTGCTGATCCCTTGCTAGATGTTCCCGGAAATGCTGGCCTCAAGGATATCATTATGGCCCTTCGTTGGATTAAGGCGAATGCACTTAATTTTAATGGTGACCCCGATAGAATTACCATCTTTGGCCACAGCTCGGGCAGCTATATGGTTAATATGCTCTTGGCTAGTCCGCAAACGGAAGGGCTCTTCCATAAGGCCATCCTTATGGCGGGTTTTTCGATGGAGGTTAACACTCAGCCGCATTTGGAGTACCGTTTGGCGAAGCGTTTGGGCTACGAGGGAAATAATGTCGATAGCCAGGTTTTTGAGTTCCTACTGAAGACTGATCCGAACCTGCTCGTTTCTGCTGACGTTTTTAGCCCAGAGGAGAAGGCTGAAGGTGTTAATTTATCCTTTAAGCCCACAATAGAGTGGTATGCTACTCCCAATGCTGTTATGTTGGCGGAGCCCAAGGAATTGCTGCGGAACAGTTGGAGCAACCGCATTCCCATCATTTTGGGCGCTAATACCGATGAGGGGCTACTAAGTACAGTTGGTTTTAAGTCCGATCCCAAGGTCTTGCAGGGATTCCGGGATCACCCAGAGAGGGCACTACCGCCTGTCCTTAAGAGCACCTGCGACTCCGCCCACAAGCGTGAAATGGCTCTCAAAATGCTGGAGTATTTCTGCCAGGCGAGTGGTGATCAACTCAGCTTCGATCATTTCGATGCTGTAAAAGATATCTTCACCCACCATACCTTTCACGCGCTGTACCGAATGATCCAATCCAGACTGGCTTACGCTCAGGCACCGACTTACTTTTACCGCTTCGACTTCGATTCGCCGGACTTTAACTTCTACCGGATTCAGAACTGGGGAAAGGAGCAGCGCGGAGTTAATCACGTGGACGAGCTGGGCTACATATATGTCATGCCGGCCACTTTTAAATTGGACAAATCCCGACCAGAGTTCACCACGATTTGTCGAATGGTATCCATGTTTGTGCACTTTGCCGCCACATCGGATCCAAACTCACCGCTTACGAAACCTTTTGTAGATTGGAAGCCAGTAACCTCGGGGACTACTCCTATGGTCCTCAACATCGCCGAGGAACTTAAGTTTATCCCGCATACCATGCCTAAACTAGTGTTCTATGATCAACTATTCGAACAGGCTGGAGTTTCCCTTTTTTAGTCTTTATTACTCGAAACCTCAATAATTCTCTTACAGAATCTTAAATTGAGCAGGCCAAGTTTGGATACGATGGCCTACCCCGTTAATAAATGCTTAGTTAAATTTGGGTGTTGCGAAGAATTACTTACATGTTTGGTGTATACGTTTAAGTACAGGCAATCCTCGCTGCCGACGATCTTGCCCGTCCTTCTGTCCATCTGCAGAGGAATCGATCTCTCCTGCCGAGCATCGAGTTCTGAATTCCATGGGTCTGCCAATTGGGAGGCCCCAAATCGGGCTTTCCCCAGCGGCGGCTTGGCAAAGGGAATTCCCTCAAAGCTGTAGAACTCGTCACCATAGATACCGCACAGCCGACGACCCTTGACACTTCCTACTGATAGCTTCACGACTTTGGAGTCTGCATCACCTGCTGATTGGCAGGAGAATCTCTTGAATCCGGGACAACAACGCGGGATTAGGAATCTGAAACATTTGATCCGACTTCGACTTCTTGGCTGACAGAGTTTCCACATGTCATAGTCAAATTCTATTTTTGACCCAAATGAGAAAGTAGACTCGATCCAAACAAAAAGGTGTTCCCGAAAACCCCTTATAAATAAGAGAAGTTAGGTAATGATGTTATAATTATGGCCAACTGATTAAAAAAAAATATATATATGAGTGGAAAAAATATAGAATATATATTTCCCCAACATTAATTTTGAACAATAACATCAAAGAGGCTAGATTAATATTTATATGAATATAGTTCAGCGTCCCTCAATTGGCAAATAGCGGTGCTCGCAATCAGGACAACGACATACTTTGTGGAGTGGCTCATTATCGCATGCCTCATATAGCACTTTACCCTCTTTGGATTCTTCACCCTCGTATGGTGACTCCGGCGGACACTCTTTCTGAATACAAATCGGGATTTCAGCTTTAGGTTCGACTACGTTCGAGTTATCTCTCTGGCATTTACGGAATTTCCGGATCTGGACATCTACGAATGGCTTATACGACTCGTACAGTTTTGGTACGGTGAAAATAAACAAGTGTCCTTTAAAGAAAAATTAATTCAATTTATAAATAAAGTAAATAAAGTAAGACAATATTAAGCACTTATGCACATACCAAATATAAGCAAAGTCCATCCGTTGAAGCAATCGCCCAGCAAATTGATGCCGCATAGCAAAACTAGGAACTTCAAGGAATCCTCCCACTTTTCCACAAGCAACAATTCTATCATACGGTTCAAAATTAAATTCAGATGGGAAACTGCTTTCCCGGCCAGATAAAGAGTCTCCTCCTGGGGTATTTCTATCTTCGCGTGAGGATAGAATCGTAAGATCTGATCTTTGTTCCCATCCTTCTTCCAGATACTCCAGAACTGTACCAAAAGGCGATGGCCAATAGCTGCGATGAGAACTGTGATCCCTACCATGCTTATCACACTGATCACCGAGTGGACCATCACATCCAGCAGGAGGAGCAGGATGCCGGTGAAGACGATCAAAGTCTTTCGGCCATTGCGCCACAACAACAGGTTCTTCAGATCCATAAATAACTGGCTGGAGTCCTTAGTCTTTATCGAAGTATCGGTACTCATATTTTCGAATGTCTTTAGAGCACGTTCTGATACTGGTTGTGAGATCAAAGCAAATTATGTTTTAAGTTTTCACAGCTGAGTAATATTTCAAGGGTCAACCGAATAGGCAAACTAAAAGGATTTCAAATTGTCAGGCGAATACTTTCCGATTCACCATAATGTTTCAATATCTCAGTTCACCGTTAAACTCGAAAAGTTTCTCAAAATTTTATTTCTCAAAATGAACAAAGCGAAGAAAATTGTTAGCTACATAAATATTCTGCTACATAATTATGTGTACCCCTGTTGTAAGAAATATTTCTTAAATTTTATTAAAAATAATAAAATAAAAATACCAAATGCTTTGCCCCCATTATTCATACGGACTTTCTTTTCTAACTAGCTGGTATTTAATTGCAGTTGTTACTTACGCATTTTCAGAGCGTTGTATGAAAATATGAATAATCCACAGAAAAATATTAGATAAAAAAAATTTTAGCCTTTTGACACGAATGGCAAAGACTGGCCAAAATATACAGAAATATATCTGTGCAATATTTCAAAGCATACTCGTTTCGCGCGCAATTAATCGATAAGTGCGCAAAGTGGATCGATAACTGCGCAGTACTGTACTTTACTCGGAAAATACTGCCTTAAAAATATACTAAGCGGGTCAAAAGAGTTAGTTGTGTTTAAAGGCGGGTTACACCATTCTTTAAAAATATATAAAGAGTAGTTACTTCTATCATCTTTTTCAATTTGTTTTTCTTACTATGGCATACTGAACAAATGTAAAAATTCTTTTTTCGTCTTGCTTACTTTGTTCATTTTGGTAAATAGTAGATGTTAGAACTCGTGTAAAATTTTTTAAATGGAACATTAGCAATTTAAAATAATTTATTATCATATAAAGAGTCTATATTCTCTGGAAATATACATTATCCATTGTGTGAATATGCGGTTACTTATACAAGGCATTGGTATTAATTGAACTGCTTGGTATATTTCAATTTCCCACCGGCGGTCACACTTAATCTACTAAACAAGCGTGCTTGTGCTAAATAATTTTACTGATCTTTAAATCTGGTAAATACCGCCATTTAGCCGCATCTGAACACTCTTGCCGATGGTAATCAAATATTGGCCAAGAGCTAGCAATGTTGTGTAAAAATCAGCGTGAAACTAAAGCCGAATTCAAACAAACGAACCAAAAAGCGGCCTGACAGGGTTTTTCGTGCCACCAGAGCAAAATCGATTGGTAAAAGAAACGCGTTTCGTATAAATAGATAGTTATCTAATATCTAATCTAATATCCGAGTTGTGAAGTCTTTTTTCGTAAAACAGAGCCCCTGGCGATTTACGTCTGTTCGAAATCTATTCTCGGGCATTCCAACGTAAACGCCCGCAGAGTCAGACCCCAAAATCGTAGGCTTACACTTTTTCCGTTGATTTTCCGTAGTCGCGTGTGAGAAACCGAAACTCGAAACAAAAAATCCGGAATCGAAAACCCAATTTAAAATCAATATGCGCGAATGTATCTCTATCCACGTGGGCCAGGCCGGTGTCCAGATTGGAAACGCCTGTTGGGAGCTCTATTGCCTGGAGCACGGCATCCAGCCCGATGGGCAGATGCCCTCCGACAAGACCGTGGGCGGAGGTGATGACTCGTTCAACACCTTCTTCAGCGAGACTGGAGCTGGCAAGCACGTGCCCCGCGCCGTGTTCGTGGATCTGGAGCCCACTGTGGTCGATGAGGTCCGTACCGGAACCTACCGTCAGCTGTTCCACCCGGAGCAACTGATCACCGGTAAGGAGGATGCGGCCAACAACTACGCCCGTGGCCACTACACCATTGGCAAGGAGATCGTCGACCTGGTGCTGGACAGGATCCGCAAGCTGGCCGATCAGTGCACCGGTCTGCAGGGCTTCCTCATCTTCCACTCGTTCGGTGGAGGTACTGGGTCTGGCTTCACCTCGCTGCTGATGGAGCGTCTCTCGGTGGACTACGGCAAGAAGTCCAAGCTGGAGTTTGCCATCTACCCAGCCCCCCAGGTGTCCACTGCCGTGGTGGAGCCCTACAACTCCATCCTAACCACGCACACCACCCTCGAGCACTCCGACTGCGCCTTCATGGTGGACAACGAGGCCATCTACGACATTTGTCGCCGAAACCTGGACATCGAACGACCCACTTACACTAACCTGAATCGTTTAATCGGTCAGATAGTGTCCTCGATCACCGCCTCTCTGCGATTCGATGGCGCCCTAAATGTGGATCTCACCGAGTTCCAGACCAACCTGGTACCCTACCCCCGCATCCACTTCCCGCTGGTGACCTACGCTCCCGTCATCTCCGCCGAGAAGGCCTACCACGAGCAGCTGTCGGTGGCCGAGATCACCAACGCCTGCTTCGAGCCAGCCAACCAGATGGTCAAGGTGGATCCCCGTCACGGCAAGTACATGGCCTGCTGCATGCTGTATCGCGGCGATGTGGTGCCCAAGGATGTGAACGCCGCCATCGCCACCATTAAGACGAAGCGCACCATTCAGTTCGTGGACTGGTGCCCCACCGGCTTCAAGGTGGGCATCAACTACCAGCCACCCACTGTGGTCCCAGGCGGCGATCTGGCCAAGGTGCAGCGTGCCGTGTGCATGTTGTCCAACACCACGGCCATCGCCGAGGCCTGGGCCCGTCTGGACCATAAGTTCGACCTGATGTACGCCAAGAGGGCCTTCGTTCACTGGTATGTTGGTGAGGGCATGGAGGAGGGCGAGTTCTCCGAGGCCCGTGAGGATCTGGCTGCCCTCGAGAAGGACTACGAGGAGGTCGGCATGGACTCCGGTGACGGTGAGGGCGAGGGTGCTGAGGAGTACTAGAGCGGATAGGTGTGCATCCCTCTAAATCCTGCTTATTTTCATACGCTCCCACTCGCATGTAAAAATTTTCTGCGATACTGTATAGCGAACAAAGAAGAAAATAAAAACCCAAGAAAACACCAGTTTATTAACCACTTTTAGTAAAAGACCCCAGAAAGTTAATACTTGACCAAAAGTCATGCATTAAAAAGTTATTCACGTGGGGTACATCTGTATATTATTGACTTGCTCCATTTTTACTTTATGAGCAAGCTTATTTTGTTGGCTGGTTAAAGTCTTCTATTAATATAAGTTATTTATAATTTAACAGTCCACAGGATACCGCACACCATAAAGGTGACTTCTCTGGGATTTTAACACCTTTCTGTAGTAAGATTAGAGAGTTCTCTACCTGGTTAAACGGCAAGGTTTTACCAGGCTTAAGCTAGAATTCCACGTATGCAAGTCGATGGATCCAGCTTTCCATATCATTCTGTTCAAATGCCACCGGAGCTCGCCTGCTGCATGACAACGTCACCATCCACGAGGTCCGTGGGTTCCCTTTGGTCAGAGAAGAGATAAAGAAGAGCAGCGATTCGTACATATAGAGGCTTAATAGGCATCCCAACATAACGGCCATATCCCTACTGGACAACGCCGAAGACTGCTCCCAGCAGGACTCATTCCCTAGATTTGGCTTGAGAGCCGCTGAATAAATATCAACAACAACGTAATATTCACCTGATAAATGTTAAAACATTTAATGATGGATAGTTTTAAATAAATAAAATTAAATATTTGAGCCAAAAAAAAAAAATTCTGTGCATATAATATACATTTTTTGCTGCATATTGTCGGCTATTAAATACTTTTCTGTTAGGTTTTCACCATATTTCATCTAGAATTCCGCCAATAAAAGTGACCAGAGAATCCTGATCTATCCACACTTTCATAATTTCTATATACTGGATTATAAAAAAGCCAAAAATAACGAAGTCGCCACTTTCTAGCCCTAATAATTCTTGAGATCTCGACGTTCGCACCGCTAGTGATCCCTATGTGATCCTAATCAAGACAAATTTATAACCTTTATAGAGTCGGATTGAGATTTGTTCGACGGGTAACTAGAATAGTTATTCCTTCCTCAAGAGTTAAAAGGATATAGAAATAAACATTTTAAAGGCACTTAATAAAATCCTGTGTGTCGGGTTACAGACATATGGTACTCCAAAATTGTTAACATTCCTTTGCCCGCAGTGCGTGTGTCTGTCAATTATATTAAAACTAGTAAAACATAAAACATTTCTTTGAATCTTACACATACCTACAGTAAGACTTGCGACCTCGCTACCTGGTGGATGAGAACGTTGTCTGGGCGTAGGGTTCCGAGAAGGTACTGAATATATCCATTCCCAAAATCATGGAGGTAATGATCGGTAAGTCCTAATCCGTCACACGGCCAGACAGCCAATCATGGGTAATCGGCCTAGTAATCCTGGGCAGGAAAATACATACATTATAGGGCCAAAAACGCTCCCTTCTACCTGTTACTCGTATACATACGAGTTATATTTGTATACATCATTTCTCTACGTGTAACGATTATAACAAGTGAAGTTCTTCGACTATCAGATACCAGTTGTGTGATGTTATCTTACCATTGGCCGATAATTCACGTAGTGACAAAACGCACAACGAGAAAGGGAAGGCGACTACAGAAAATAAAAATAAATTTATGAATTATGAAATTATGAAAACACACTGAAAATTGGTATTAAAACTTCAATCGTTTTTTGTAAATTAAAAGATTAGGCGTTGAAATAAATATTTTATAAATAATATTGTTTGAACTCTTTTTGTCCCCTATATCTCGATGTTCAAAGGAAGAGGACATCGACAAGATCGATTTGGCTAGTAAATTTGATCACAAATATATGTTCATTATAGTTTAACCAAAAAAACATATAAACTTATACTTGTAAGTTTCTTTCATCTTAGCAAGGATGCAAAACAGTACTTTTGTGAACATGACTGCATGGAAATTTATTGGTTTGCTTAGATCAATTGATTTGGTTTATACAAGCTGTCCCAAATTTGAAGTTTTTCATACTCGGGCAAATCTATTATAGTAACATCGCTGCTGATGTTAATAACGCGCTTGGGATCATCCTTTGTAGATGGTTTCCACTTCACGTGGCCAATCTCTGGGCAATTGGGATTGGAGGTCGCAGCGAATGCCGTCCAAATGCCAATCATCCTTTTGATGGTGCGGTATTCCGCAGATGTCTTATCCAGTTTCCAAGAGCCCGCGTTCCGGTACAAATAGCTCAGGTCATCGGCGTGGGCCACACCAGTCTTAATGTTATCTCCACAGAATTTAGCCCGGTAGAAGTTGAAGTTCGGCGAATCAAAGTCGAAGCGGTAGTAATATGTGGGTGCTTTTGCATAGGCAAGTCTGGCGTTAAAGGTGCGATTAAAGCCGTGCCAAAATACTTTGTAGGAATAAAACTAAGAGAGGAAATATAATAGTTTGGTATTGAACTCTAATAAAACAAACAAAACAACAGTGGTAAGCACTTTTACTTACATCGAGCATATTCAAAACTAGTTTTGAGCTGGGTGGCTCATCTCCGAAGTAGGCCTTCATCAGACGCTGGCTGTACTCCAGATTCTCTTTCTCGCTACTGACCTTACGCACATCAGCCGGCACCAGCCTAGTTGGATCCTGGCTCAGGTTATCCAAAGCCTTAAGATTGGCCGAAACGCCTGGATACATGAAGAGACCCTCGAAGGAGGTTCCACCCAGCATGACGGGTACATCGTTGGACCACGCATCCCGGGCCATCTCCACTGGCGACTTGGGGACCACGCAATCCTCACCCACATACGCCTCCACTGTGGGTCCGAAGGCGAAGAGCAGACCGTTCCTCCGGTGTTCGGGTGTTATCAAATTATGGTTCACCAAATCTCTAGCCGGAACTCCCAGGAGATATTCTAGTACCTTGGCGTCGTCATTTTCGCCAGTGAAACCATTCTGCTGAGCCAGGCGGAAGGCAAAGTCTTCGGCGGGGTTATTGGCCCAGTAGTTGTGCACTGTTCCCGACATGGGAATGGCCTTGTGGAACAGTCCCCTGGCCTGTTCCGTACACATCATGAAGTGGGTGGAGCAACCTCCGGCGCTCTCTCCGAATACCGTAATATTACTATCATCGCCATTGAAGTTGGAGATGTACTGCTTGACCCACTTGAGAGCTAGCACTTGATCCTTGAGGCCTGCGTTTCCGGGAACCTTTAGACTCGGGTCCTTGAGGGAGAGGAATCCTGTGAGAAATAAGTATTAGGATTAATTTGCTTAACAAATGTAAGTATGCATTTCGTGCGTTAACTTAACTGACTTTCAATCAATGGAAAGAATGTGAATATAAATTAATTAAATAATTATATTTTTAGCAAAAGTAGATGGTCATTTAAAGCACAAAGATTGCAAAGCACAGGCATAACAAACAACCGTTATGATTGATAAGATAATTGCTATCAATTTCAGCTTACTCACCCAAACAATCCACGCGATAGTTAAACGTCACAAGAACAACATCCTTGGTCATAAAATAGTCCGGGCCGTACAATACGCGGGTTGCCTCTCCTACGGTGAAGGCCCCGCCATAAATGTACACCATCACCGGCAATGGCTTGTCACTCTTCAGCTTCAAAAGTAAATCAGCAGCTATCAGTCATTATAATCGATCGAGCTTTAGGAAAAGGTAGCCTTCTTTGGCCCAATTAGCCCGCAGTACACTTACCTGCTTGGAATAGACGTTCAGATACAGACAATCCTCGCCGCCCTCGATTTCACGGGTCAGTAAGCCCCTCTGCGTTGGCTTCTCTGCATAGTGGGTGCAGTCCAGAACGCCGCTCCACGGATCTGCGGGCACTGGGGCCCTAAATCTCAGTTCTCCCAGCGGAGGCTTCGCAAAGGGGATCTGCTCGAAGCTGAAGTAGGGATCTTCGTATAGACTAAGGCGCTCCACGCCCTTAATTTGGCCCACGGGCAGGGTAAGTTCGCAAGTTTCCAGGCTGTTGTAACCAAAGCTCCATAAATAAGATTCTCGGATCTACCGGTGTTTAAAAACTCACCTTTCTGACATCATTAAGCGTCGTCCGTTCGCGGTGGGTGCCGACACTCTAATGAATTCATACTAATGAGTTTGCAAATCCGAAGCCAGATCGGCAACACAAAAAGTTCAAGCCCCCACACTGGGGGCTGAAAAACATTGTCTGCTGATCGAGCTTTCACACCTATGTACATATGTGGTAAAAATTGTGGAGAACCTTATCTGCTAATCGTGTGAATTGTCAAAGGCTTTTGCACAAAGGCAATGTATTTTGTTTTTGATTCCAACAAAAGCAATGTTTAATAAAAATAAAAAAGATAAGCTTTAGTCGTCCAAAGTTATAAAAAGTAGCTTGTTTTCAAAATGTACCTAATCACCTTTGAGCCTTTAATAATGGTTATACTAGTCGTAGATAATTTAAGCACTTTTATGTCGAGCAAGTGAAATCAGAAGTAATGATTATTTATTTCGAAAAGGTATGGTTTTTTAGAATAAAGATACTCCAGCCATTTCGAATAGTCGATCAAAAAACTTCAGCTTCGGCATTTCTGGCTGCGGAATAAAATTCAATTCCTCGCTTATATTTAGGACCATTCGTTTTCCGAATCGAGTTACTGGCTTCCAATCCACCAGAGATTTAGTGAGTGGAGCATTTGGGTCCGAGGTGGCGGCGAATTGGACAAACATGGCCACCAATCGGCGAATGGCTGTGAACTCTGGTCGAGACTTGTCCAATTTGAAGGTGGCTGGCAGCTTGAAAATGTATCCCAGTTCGTCCACGTGCCCAACTCCCCGCTGTTCCTTGCCCATAAAGCGAATTCGGTAGAAATTAAAATCCGGCGAGTCGAAGTCAAATCGATAAAGGTAAGTGGGCGCCTGGCCGTAAGTCAGTCTGGATTGGATTAGTCGGTCCATGGCATGCACAAAGGCGTGGGTGAAGAGCTCCACCAATCCGTTTGTGTGATCTGCAGTCAACTCATGGCCGTGCGCCCCGCAGAAGTGTTGGATCAATGCCTGACCCAGTTGGCGCCGCTGTCCAGGATCACAGCGATTTCTCAGGGTCCAAGGCAGCACCCGCTCCGGGTTGCATTGAAAGTCCTTCAGCCACGAGGGGTTCATTTTTACGAAGTTAAAAATCGACAACCCTTCGCCACTGTTGGCGCCTAAGATGATGGGAATGCGATTGCTCCACGTGGTTCGCTGGAGATCAACAGGCTCGGCAAGGAGCACTGCATTCGGCGTGGAGTAGCTTTCAATGCTGGGCTTGAAGGGCATATTGTGACCCTGTCTCTTCTCCAGCGGAGTGAAAAAGTCAGCGGATACGATCAGAGCCGGATCTGCCTTCAATAGGAACTCCAAGACCTGGCTATCGACATTATCTCCCTCGTAACCCAAATGCTTGGCCAAGCGGTACTCCATTTGGGGCAGGCGATTCAGCTCCATTGAGAATCCTGCCAAGAGTATGGCCCTATGGAAGAGTCCTTCCGATTGTGGACTTGCCAGCAACAGCTGAACGGTCATGCTGCCAGAGCTGTGACCAAAGATGGTGATTCTCTCGGGGTCACCATTGAAGTTGGCCGCGTTTGCTTTGATCCAACGGAGGGCCAAGATAACGTCTTTCAATCCAGCATTGCCTGGAACTTCAAGGTCGGGATCCTTAAGACTGAGGAAGCCTGAAAGAGCATGGGATAAAATAGAAGCAATGTTTTAGTTTTTTGAAAGCTCACCTAAAGGTCCTAGTCGATGACCAATGCTTATGTACACAACGTTTTCCTTCATAAAATAGTCGGGACCCCAGGCGCGTCTCGAAGAATCTCCGCCCTTAAAAGCGCCTCCATGGATGTAAACCATCACAGGCATGGGATCACCTTTTAGCTAAAAGAAATCCGTGATTGCTATTGGAATTTAAGTTTTAGAATTTAGAAGACTTACAGTTTTTACTGATATGTTCAGGTAAAGGCAATCCTCGGAGCCTTCCACCTCCTTGGTTAATGTGCTCACTTGCAGGCACTTGCTGAGCGGCTTGGAGCAATCGCGAATCCCGTGCCATGGTTTGAGGTCGTGGGGCTCCTTGAAGCGCAGAGTTCCCAGCGGAGGAACCGCATAGGGGATGCCATCAAAAGCGTAGAACTGTTCGTCATATAGGGATTTAAGCAGGGTTCCCCTCACCTTTCCATGTGTTGTCTGCACCACGGGGGCATCTTCGCTGCTAAATAAAACCATAAGTAGGAAATTGGCGCTGGATTTTAACTAATGCCCTTACTAGTCGTCCGACATCTCCGAACACAGCCAGTCTCTAGCTTTAACTGCCTTCGCTTATTATTAAGCAATGAAGACCTCTATCGATAGCCGGAGCTTATCAACCTAAAAATACTCGGATCGCTCTCGTATCTCAAACAATGGTAAATTTGCCGCACATAAACAAGGGGACAGAAATTGAATTATAAAGTAGACTATCTTGAATGGTTTACATACGAAATTCGGATGTAGATAGGGTTCTGGGAAAGTAAAAAAAAGTGGATCTAGGAAGGGTTTAAAAATTGTTAAGAGCCTTTATGCATAAATTTTATATTCCTTATATTCTGGCTAAAAACATTTACTCTAAGCAATAGAAAATACCAATGTACTTAATTCAATACAGTTCCAACTAAAAAAATTATTGTAGAAACACTGTATATTTGGAAAATGTTTAATCACTTGCTTGATTTCAGCTACAAATATTGCTAGGACACTTAATACTCTTGACTAGCCCGTTGATTGGCAGACACTTTCCCAGACCCTAAGCTTCTGCAGCTCCGGCAGCTCCATCATCTTAATGTTCTCCGAGATGTTAAGGCACTCCAAAGCGGATTTGCTGTTGAGGGGCTTCCATTCTTTGGCTCGCGGAAGCTGATCCTGGATGAGCTTGCAATTAGGATTCGATGTCCTCGCGAAGCTTGTCAGCATGTCAATCATCCTCTCGATGGTAAGGAACTCGGGCGTGTGCTTGTCCAGCTTCCAGGAAAAGTCGCCGAACCACAGGTAGGAGTGATCATCGACGTGGGCTACGCCACGCAACTTGTCCCCGCAGTACTTCAAACGCTGGTGATTGAACGTGGGAGAGTCAAAGTCGAATCGATATAGGTATGTGGATGCACTGGAGCTCTTTACACGGGATCTCAGCGTTTTTAAAATGGGATGCCAAAACACTTTATAGCTAGCGTACTGAAAGAAGTAGTTAAGCAATCAATCAAATGGAAAGAAGTGAAGATTTGAACTATCCCACCTCGCAGTACGCTTTTAAGGACTCTGGCGACATGGAAGAAGGATCGCTACCGCCAAAGTGGGTCTCCTGCAGTCGCTGGCCCAGATGTCGAGCTAGAGCCTGGGGCAGATTCCGCTTCACATCCAGTGGCAGCATGTGCTCGGGTTCTTTTTTCAGGCTGGTCAGCAAGTAGGGAGCCATTTGAACCCGGGCGTACATCAGCAAGCCCTCGAAGGAAGTGCCGCTCATCAGCACCGGAATCCTATTTCCCCAGGCCTTGTCGAGCAGTTCCTGCGGATGCTTGGGCAGCGCGCAGTGCTCCGTTTTATATGGCTCCACCATAGGTCCAAACTGAAAGACGCAGTCGTCCAGATGCTCCTCTGCGCTGAGTAGATATGGTCGAACCAGTTTCTCTCCCGGCAATTTTTGCAGGTAGTCCAAGACCATGGCGTCGGTCACGTGCTCGGCACTTTCCATTCCCAGGTTGACCGCTAACCGATGGGGCAGGTTCTTGATGGTACAGAGGGCCCAGGAGCAGAGCACATTGCCCGATTGCAATATGGCCTTCTGGAACAGACCCTCAGCCTTGGGATTCAGCATCAAGTAGTGGACTGATGCGGCTCCGGCGCTTTCCCCAAAAGCGGTCACGTTCTTGGGATCGCCATTAAATCTGTCTGCGTTTTCCTTGATCCATTCCATAGCCAGCAGCTGATCCTTCAGACCAGCATTTCCGGGCACTCCCACGGCAGGATCGTCCAGGCTCAGGAATCCCAGGGGACCCACGCGATAGGAAACTGTGACCACGACCACATCACGCATCATGAAGTAGTCAGGACTATGAAGTTCCTTGGTGGGGTCGCCCTTTTCGAAACCACCGCCAAAAAAGAACACAATCAGCGGTAATGGCTTTGGTGAGTCGAGCTGTAACGAAGGTAATAATGGTTCATTAAAGATGGATTGGGTAAATGTATCTGTCAGTACTTTCTTTATCTAAGTCAATTCAAATTCATTGATTTCCTGTATTTCCCATACATAAACTTTTAGTTTAAGCTATAGCTATCTAACTATTTGAAAAAGTATATGCCACAGCTGGCCTTTGCTTAAAAACTGATAAACGACCTCAATCGCCGTCCAACGTACTAAAGTGACTCATCTTTTGATTATCGTCTATCAAACAAATGTGAAGTTAGATAAATGAATCAAATTTCATGGTCTGGAAAAACGCCTCATTGCTTTTGGACTACATTAACCCGACTACGTAATCCCTACTGACACCCGACACGAATGACCTTTACCCCCAAGAAAACTATACTTAACGATCCCACAGTGATACCTCCTTTGCGTAGACATTCAGATACAGGCAATCCTCGACGCCCTCCAGCTGTTTGGAGTAGTGGTTGAATTGGAGTGGCTTCTGGCCGGGCTGGGTGCAATCCAAGGGCTGGCTCCAGGGCTCCACGGGCAGGGGGGCCATGAACCGGAGGGGCCCCACCGGCGGTTTCGCGTACGGAATCCGCTCGAAGCTGACGTACTCATCGCCGTAGACACCTGTGCACAGTTTTCCGAGCACCGGTCCGCTGGTCGTGTTCACCTGCAAGCTGGAGGATCCAAGAAGACTTAGATCACTGCGAAGTATTCACTGCTAGTGCGACCTCACCTCTCCATGTTCGTCTACTAAATGCTCGGTGCGCACTCGTAACTTTTTATCTTGCAGTGGAAAAACATTTAAAGCCCTTTTATCGCGCAAAAAATAAAATGAAAACAAAGAATTTCGAGACAGCTGATTTACAGTTTGCTTTGGTAGCTTTTTCTGAAAAAGTTGAAGTGTTGTTATTATTATCAGCTGACTTCGGCAATAACAGAAAGAGAGCATTCTTAGCGATCAACAGAAAAAGCTTTATTTTTAACAGCGAGATAACAGTCACAGTCGCGTACCTGCATTATTTTAATGCTATGAGGTGTACTACTTTTTCCTACCTCAATAATTTAATTTAAGTTTTGAATCGACCTTTTGTTTACTTAGTATTATTGTCGCGACTGCCCACAGTATCATTTCGTGCAGTTCAAGTAAAAAAACAGTTTTTTGTTGCGATGTAAATCAACTGATTTTCTCAAATCTATTCAAATGAGAATTTTGCATAGATATGGGTTTTCGGACCAAGAAAATCTATTTTTAAATTTGAATTCTTAAAATACGACTTTTATTTTTGGTAAATTATCTAAAGCTATTTTGTGTTCTTTTAATTTACAAGGCTGTTGAACTTCAGATAAAATTAGTTCTTGCATTTCTCAGTGCCTCGAGATACAATCGGAATCAGTATCACGAAACCTTTGACCAATCCAATAAACTCGCAAAAAGTTCTTCGAATTTCACCACCTCAAGAACAAATATAACATCAGAACATCATTCCTCGCTCTAAGAGGAATGGTCCAATTCGCTCACAATTTCAGTGAGTATATTATAGTAAAATCCAGGGGGTCCAAAAGTACAGGGCCAGGGCCATGTTTTGTGGGAATCGATACCTTTGGACATGGCGCGCTCCACTGCCGGCGGTTATCACTTCTTATCGCCTATTGCTCGCGCCAGACAATTCCCGTTAGCCCAAATCATCCATTTGCTTTCGGGGATTGGCAAATCGAGTGGCCTAGCAGTACCACAGGTTGCACCCGATGTTGGATAGCAATTATGGCCAAATATCACGTAAATCGAGGCAAAAGTTCATAGGTATGCTACCTTTCAATTAAATAATAAAAATAATTTTGAAATTCTGAAAGGTTTCAAAGAAGTTAAGTTCAGTTCAGTTTATTCTGCTTTGTGCATTTGGTGTAAGTTTAGATAATCAAATTCAAAGTTAAGCATTATTTAAGTAAGTAAGAATGTACACATTTACATACGATTAAATTTATTTTTGATTTTGTTGTAATGAATCTACGCACGTCTTCTAGCTCTTTTACAAACTTTTTAACAAAAACAATTAAGCCGATTACGAAAAACATACACTATGAAGTAAATATTTTTACAATTCATACAATATATACAATAATACAACATTCTAGTTTTTTATTTTCCACATATGTTTATATATATATATTAATATATTTTATTAAAATTTTTGGGTTTGCTTTATTTGTTTTTTTTTTCTTATACAATTTCTTAGGAACTCCGTATATATAATATATTATAAAAATAGGTTGATTAAATAAGTAACTATTCCAATGAAAATATCACTAGTTTTTTAATAATATTTTTAACATTTTTTATTACAAGTAATTCGAAAAATATATTCTAAATGTATGTATTATTAGCTTACAATGTACAATTTCATTTATAATTAATGCGCACTAACTTTTACAGTGGAGGTCAACATTATATTTTCACAAATTAAAAATATGTTAAATTATTATAAACTATTATTATAATTATTATTATATAACATTCACAGTGGAGGTCAACACCATATTTTAAAAAATAAAAATATTTTAAATTATTTTAGTATCCTGGGCAGAATACAAATAAGAATCTAATTCGATATTCTGTTTCTATCCTATCTTCAAAAATATGTAAGTGTTCGTTGCCCATAATTTTAGGTATGTTATGAACAAACAGTGACCTATTTGGCTAACCAAAGCTGTTTTGTGATAATGATCGTCCGGCGTCTCTCCTGATTTAAGGTGCTATCACCGAATTTCTCCGATCAGTCGCACGGGAATATTCGCTCCGACCAGAAATACAACGTAGCCCTCCCCACAAAACAGTGGATCCCGAATATAATCCTAGCAAATATAAATCATGGAGGTGCAAGTGGGATGGCCAAAGCTGCTCAAGATGGGAGCCCAGTGAGTAATTAGATTAAAGGCCAAGAGTGCATGGTCAATGTCGTGATTATTGGCAATCGTTACCTTCGGACCTTGTTCTTTGTCCCTAATCAGTCTGTCTGTCTACTATCCCCGATCTAATCCAATCTCTCCCTCAGGTTGGTGGGCCATAAGGTGCAACAGTACCGGCTCTCCACTGGTCACACAGTGATATTGGACACCAAATACGGACAGGTGCGCGGACTCCAAAGGAAGACGGTCTACGACAAGGAGCCGTACTTTGCCTTCGAGGGCATTCCGTACGCCAAGCCCCCCGTGGGTGACCTCCGATTCAAGGCTCCTCAGCCACCGGAACCCTGGCAAGGAGTGCTCAACTGCACTACCAATCGATCCAAGCCCATGCAGAGGAACATGCTCCTGGGAATTGTCGAGGGCAGTGAGGATTGTTTGCACCTGAACGTTTATGTCAAAACCTTGAAGTCGGAAAAACCGCTGCCCGTAATTGTGTGGATTTATGGAGGTGGTTTCCAAAAGGGCGAGGCCTCCAGGGATATTTACAGTCCGGATTACTTCATGAAGAAGCCAGTGGTATTCGTCGCTATCAACTACAGGTTGGCAGCACTAGGTAAGGAATCATTTTCCATACAAAATCGAAAAATTAAAGTAATATATGACAGAAATATATGTATGTAATTCTAGTACTTGTAGTTATGGTATTAAAATGAGAGGAATAACTCATTTTTGATAAGGCGCTTAATCATTCGCATGTAAACTAGGTATAGAAGGAAGTGTTTCTACAATATATACAATACAATCATTATCAGCATTGACAATAACCAATTTTATTCATTAAGAACAGTTGTATACAAGTCGGAATCGATTTATGATTTACAATTTTGTTGTACGATACACACTAAAGTAGTTAAATATGGATACAAAACTTTTTAAGTACTTATAATTAAATATTTAATAAAATAGTAATGGTACCTGTCTTCCTTTCAGGCTTTCTCAGTTTAAAGGATCCGAAGCTGGATGTTCCTGGCAATGCGGGACTCAAGGACCAAGTAATGGCTCTGCGTTGGATAAGCCAGAACATCGCCCACTTTAATGGCGACCCCAACAACATCACATTGATGGGAGAAAGTGCAGGATCCGCTTCTGTCCACATGATGATGACGACGGAACAAACACGAGGTCTCTTCCACAAGGCTATCATGCAGTCGGGATGTGCTCTCAGCGAATGGGTGGAAGGTCCTGATAACAACTGGGCATTCCGGCTGGCCCAGAACCTGGGCTACAAGGGCGACGAGAAAGACGCGGATGTATTAAGCTTTCTTAGTAAGGTTAGCGCTCGCCAGATAGCGGCTATTGATCAGGACGTTATCAATTTGGACGAGCTCCGAAGCTTTCTACTATTCGCCTTTGGTCCTGTAGTAGAACCCTACGAAACCGACCACTGTGTGGTGCCCAAAAGGCACAAGGATCTGTTGTCCGAGGCGTGGGGCAACGATATTCCTGTGATTGTCGGAGGAAATTCTTTCGAGGGCTTGTTTTCTTACCAATTGGTGAGAAATGATCCTTGGGCCTTGAAAAACTTCCACAACATCCTGCCAAGGGAGGTTAGAGAAACCAGCAGCCTGGAAGGCCAGGATCTACTGGTTCGGCGACTAAAGCAACTCTACTTCAACAACGAGATGCAGGAATCGATGGAGATGTTCGAGGCTCTGAACATATTTTCGCATCGCCAGATTTGGCACGATACGCATCGCTTTATTCTCGCCCGGCAATCTTATGCTCCCAAAACGCCCACGTATCTATATCGTTTCGACTTCGACTCCCCGCACTTCAATCAATTTCGCCGACTGGTGTGCGGCGATCGGATTCGCGGAGTAGCCCATGCTGATGAGTTATCGTACCTGTTTTACAACATCATTGCCTCCAAATTGGATAAGTCATCGATGGAATACAAAACCATTGAGAGAATGGTGGGCATGTGGACGTCGTTTGCCTCCAGTGGGAATCCGAATTGCCCAGAACTGGGATCTGCCAAATGGGAGCCCGTTCTGCTTAAAGAAAATTCAGTGGAGAAGTGCTTTAACATCAGCCACGATCTTGAGATGCGGGATTTGCCGGAGGCCGATTGCCTGGCCGTTTGGGATACATTTTATCCCAGGGAGTCGCTCTTCTAGTTCTCAAATCTAATTTTAAGGTTAATGTAAGTGCTCCAGATGTTTTATGAAGTTACCATTTGAGTGTAAATATCTTATTCTTAAGTATATTCTTTAAATTCCACTTTATCTCTTGTCTGTTTAATGAATAATATTGGCAACATAATAATTGAAATGACTTCTGAATATAATAAAGACTGTCATTTAAGACTACTCAAAATAATCACAAACAAATTTCTAATTATAAATTTTGCACTTTTGTGTATACAGATAAGGAAGTATTTTGGTTGTAGGTCGTGCAAATTTTTGAAATTGTCCCCATTTATAAATAGAAATAGAAATAGAAATTAGAGATTGGCGACTTTTTTGTGAGGTAAGTAGACCTTTGTTTTGTAAAATTATTGGCAGAAGTAAACTTTATTTTTAACTTAATCTTACCATTGAAATGGTTATGTACATTGTTTTAGTTGCCACTGGCATTTATTTCTCATTATAAACAGCAAACATAGTCGAGTCATTGCGAAGATCAAGTTTAAGGTCATTTGATGGAAAACTACCTGGTGAAGGCGAATTGCTTTTCGCATTGTGATTAATGCTCCCCGCCAAACCAGTTGTATTTATCTAGATTAAACCATGTATATTGCATATTTTGCATACTTAAGCAACATGTATACAATTTTTTAAAATATATATTCCTACTTCTTGTTTAGACCATGACCAATTGATAAGTTATAATAATAAGTATAATAAGTTTAGTTTCACTTTCGATTACAGCACAATAAGCAATATTTTTAGGACTATGTTTTCAGCACACCTACATATTTCCAATTTAATTAGATTATTAATTAAAAATTTTTTTAAAATCTTCATTGGCGAAACCCAGCTGCTCTTTATTTACAAAATATACATACATACAAACTTTCACCTAAAACAAGTCGTTTTTATCGTATAGTCTATCCCAAATCCGATTCTGTTTCGACTCCGGCAGCACAATGAACTCCAGTTGCTTTCCAATATTGAGACACATCTGCGGACCTTTCTCATCTAGTGCTTCCCATGTGGTCGGGCCGATCTGTGGACAGTTGGGATTGTCGTTTCGGGCGAATGCCACCCACATGCCCACCAGTCGCTGTATGGTTTGGTACTCCATCGATGACTTCTCCACCTTGTTGGCCATAATGTGATAGAAAAGGTAGGAGAGATCGTCGGCATGACTAACTCCGCGAACGTGTTTTCCGCACATCACCTGCCGGAAGTGATTGAAATGGGGCGAGTCCACATCGAAGCGGTACAGGTAGGTGGGCGTAGTGGGGGCGTGGCTGAGGCGGGCCAATACAGTGCGATGAATGCCGTGCCAGAAGTGCTTAATGGACAGTATGTGCAGGCACTCATTGAACTCCATGCGCCCTCGAGTCGCATCATCGAAGTTATCCACCTTGAACTGACGTAGCAGATCCTTGATATGCGACTGGGTACTCTTCTCCCTGATCTCTCGAGGAACTAGGACCTCAAAGGCACTCAGCATGTGCTCCTCGTCGTGCAGGGTACTCTGGTAGGCGAACAGGCCTTCAAAGGAGTTGCCGCCCAGGATCAGCGGTAGATCATTTCCCCAAGCCTCCGGCAGCATCTCCCTGTGGCCACGGGGCAAAACGCAATCCCTGGTGATATATGGCTCCACAACGGGAGTAAAGGGAAATAGGACGTACTGCCGTCGTTCCTCTTGGGAGATCAGAGTAATTCCCTGAGCCGCCATATCGGATGCGGATGCTTTTTGAAGGAATCGAAACACTTCCTTCTCGTTCTCACTTCCCGAGTATCCCAATTGGCAGGCCAGGCGGTATGCCCACCTGCCGCTCGGCTCATTGGCCCACTCGCAGAACATGGATCCCGATTGCATGATGGCCTTGTGGAAGAGCCCTCGGGTTTGCTCGGTGGTCATCAATGCGTGAACGGAGGCTGCTCCCGCACTCTCGCCCACCAGGGTTATGTTTTGGGGGTCTCCATTGAATTGGGCTATGTTCTGACTGATCCAGCGAAGGGCCATCACTTGGTCCTTGAGACCAGCATTTCCCGGCACATCCAAATCGCGATCCGCGAGACTGAGGAATCCTGGAATATTTCAATGATTGGAGTTAGCAATTACGACGTGTATATTGCTGGTGAAAATCTTAATAGGTGGAGTCAATAATATATACCCTAGCAATTTTACTAAAGCAGATTCTATCTATAGATGTTGAACATTAGATTCTACCGGTTTGTTACAGTTACAGCGCATGAGCTTACATATACATTATTTTAATTGATCGTTAAGGTAATAATAATTACAGGTGAGTATTGTTCCCTCTCCAGTTTAATAACACGTAAAACGACAGTAATAGTAGTGCTAACGATTTTATGACTAGAGGTGGCAGTAGTGGGAATTTAATCTACTCTGCCTGAGAATACTTATGATTGAAATTGAGTTTGTATGGCGTGGAAAGTGCAGCGTTTAATTTTTATGATATAAACTACTTTCTGAGTAAGTAGAATCAAAGAAGAAGGAAGATTTTTATAAACCAAGATTTATATTTAATAACTTTTAGACTAGTGTTAAACTTGTGAATGATTTTATAGGAGAAGATTTCTATCTTTCTATCAAAATGCGGGTGATTTTTAAAGATGGAGCAGACACAATGAAAAGTTTCACTTGCCAAAAAATCAAATATTCTTTAAACAGAGCTAAATATTACTATATGCAAGCTTTTAATGGGTGTATCTAGATCAAACGTTTATATATGTTGAAATAATATTGAAATCACACCATCTCATATAAAACCTTACAAACTTACCCAATGCGCCCACCCTGTAATTGAATGTGACAACCACGACGTCTTGCTGCATAAAGTAGTCTGGACTGTATAAATCTCGACCAGCCTCGCCGATCTGGAATCCACCGCCATAGATCCACACGATCACGGGCAGCGGCTTGTCCGACCTCAGGCGCTTGGAATATACGTTCAGGTACAGGCAATCCTCGCTGCCTTCGACGATGCTGAGCACGAAGTGCTTTTGCATCGGCTTGGCCCTCGGATATGTGCAATCCCGCACCCCCAACCAGGGATGTGGTGGCTGGGGGGCACGGAAGCGCAGCTCCCCCACCGGCGGCTGTGCGAAGGGGATTCCCTCGAAGGCAAAGTACATCTCCTCGTCGTAGAGTGTCCTTCGGCGATGTCCGCGCACCTGGCCGTCCCTGGTGCAGACCACCTTCGTCTGCTTTGTGCCAAGGCGATACTGGACGATCTTGTGGCCAATGAGCCTGCGTAAAAGATATAGAATTTAATAGATTTTATAATATAGAAAAAATAGCACTTGTTTTACTTCTTTATTTATTTAATTGTATATTAATTATAATAGAATATTGCTCATTTATGTTTGGTTGATTATGTTCAAAAGTGTTTGGATGAAAGAGCGTCATGTTTGAGTTTAATAATAAGCTTTTCTTATCTTATCATTCTGAGAGCGGAACAAGTACTCAATTGAATACAGTAAAAGCTCATTAGATACCACAGCAAGCGATTTCAAATCTTTCGAACTCCATAATTTTATGTATGGTATGTATAACTGCTAGCAAACCTTAATTTCGCGATTTTCTTATCTATTACTCTATATATGCGGTTTGGTTGGCAATCGTCCAAATAAAGGACAACCTGTCAGCACTGCCATTCAGTAATCTGCGTTAAAACAGTGAAATATTTGTGATTACTTCGAGGCACAATAAATCTTATCAAGTATTTGATTAATCTGAGTGTTTACCTAAATACTAGAATTCAATTGACAAAATCCGAGGAATAAAACCCAACGGGGGTCTCTCCAAGTTAGCTTTTACTGTAATTGCCTTAGATCACCTACTTGGTGCCCATTTTCAGCAGATCGCCCACTCCCACTCGGATCTCCATTTATCCGCTCGCGACTCCAATTATATTCACAGCTACTATGTGAGCAGAAGACTCAAGGGTCACAATCCGGTGGGGCACGATTGTGAAATGAACACTTCCGCGGGCCGCGATCGACGAGGAACAACTGAATCGCGCAATGAGAACCGAACAATCGGATCCATCAGTTCGACTGCCAGTGTAAGCCCGCAGCAGCCTCGATTCAGTTGCCGCTTTAATCACGACCGCCGCTTATCGCAATGTGAGTTGCTGCCGCTGCAGCGAAACATATGGCGCAGAATATTGGAGTAGAATATCGCGACTGATAAGCGGAGCGGGCCGAACTGCTGCTCACAGAAGACAGCTGTTTCGCGTCTTCTGTGTAATTGCTTTTTAATGATCACTCTGCGTGCTCTCGTAAGTGATATTAAGTAGCAGGTCATGTGGACGGCGAGCGGGCTTAAGCGGCCAGATCCCATTTACGATCGGTGTTATAGGTCATGCAATTGTCACCGTAATGGCTTTCATAATAGTCTGCGCAAAAAATATGCATTCGTTTTTGAGCAATCATGTTAGCATTTAAATTAAAGCGGCGCGCGCAGCTAACATGCACTGCTTGCACTGCTTACTTTTCTCTTTCGCTGTTAACTTTCTGATTGGAAAACCAGAAGAGGCCAATGAAATGTTATCATCTAAGCTAACATTTTTTCAATTCATTGTTTAAAAATACTTTAAATTATATATTAAGCCCGTAATAACAATCCGTATCTTTGGTATTCTCAAAAATAAATCAGTGTATTATTTCATAGCAACCTGGGAAAGTGTAAAAGTAGACGTTAAATTGCGAAAAAAATCAACGATGTTGGCAGATAAGAGCTATTCTTACATTGAACGAGCATAAGGTAAAATATGCAATTAAGCAACTGAAATATATTTAACAAAAAACTAATTATTGGCAGTTTTAATGAAGCAGCTTTGTGCCAAGTCAATTAGATTACAAATCCATGTCTTAACATCTTTTGAATTAGATTTTTCCGTTCTAAGGATTTTAAGACGAATTTTCATTAGGTAACTTTTTTAAAAATTTGTAAATTGTTGCAAACTTTGTCGCCTCTTTGTGAAAATATTTTACGGATTTCCAATCAATGCCAAACATTTCGTGTGCTACAAAATGCAAAGAAACTGCGAACAATCGCAATGAAAATAAAATGCCAAAACTTTTATCCAGAAATTTGTTGAAGTAACACATAAAGTTATGGAATTTGCATATGCGCCTCGAAATGTTCCTTCACAAGCCATGGAAAATTTCATAGAAAAAAGTTTATTTACGCGCAAACGATTTTGATTAATAAGGCGGCTCGGAAAAGCAAAAGGCGACGGACGGCTGCGTCAACTAATTAAAAAATTGTCATAAATCCCAAGAGTTTAACCCATTTACAGTCGACTGGCCTGCTGAGAAATGGCCAAGAAAGGGATTGCGCGTATAATTCGAGCAGCTACTTAATTACACTTGCGCGCACTTTAATTTCCAGTTAAAAAATGCTTACCGAAAATCGTAAGCGACGGCAAAGAAATGTTAATTTTTAAAACCCCACCCGCCCATGAAACCAAGTCCAGGATGGCAAGTCAAGACGAGCCGAAACATTGTAAATTATAGGCTTAAGCCAGGGGATGTGGAAGTGCGGGGGGTAGTCAGGCCGCGAGTTGGTTACATGGAGGAGCTTATTAAATTACACGGAGGAGACATTCGGTTGGCGGAGGAGGAGGCGACATGCGGGTGTGGTCTTAAATTTCCAGCATTCTAATCCCGATTTGAGCCAGCGGGAGCAGTATCAAGTGAATTCAATGTCAAAAGGGTTAATTGAAAGTGCCGCAGCAGCTGTCAGCCCAAAAAAAAAAGAAAAGGAAAGTGCCATGGAGGCTTTTTTTCCGGTTCCCTGGTTGCCTGGTTCCTTGGATTGTTACCTTCGCCAAAGTACACACATGGCATATGCAGTAGTCATAAAATCAAAGTCCATAAAACGATGCCGACCCACCGCAGTGCATAAATATTTTTTTCTTTGGGTCTGGCTAGAAAGTTTCATGTCTTGGGTCCAATTACGCCACTTCTGACCTTCTCATGCACCCACAGGGACTTTTCATTGACTTGCTGGGCCGAACTATTTCGAATTTGAAATGTAGAAAAATTTCTATGCGTCAAAAATTATGCGTGCCCCGGTGGGAATGTAAAATTTGTGGCAGGCTGTGTCGTGGGAAAATTGTTTTCATATTTCCCGGAAAGTTAGTTCGATGTGCCACGTGCCTGATTTTGATTTTTCCTCTCATTATGCAGGCAGTACGCTTACAATATAAGTTATTTTTAGGCTGAATAGCAAACAATTACATAAACATAGAAATAAATTTATTTCATTTTACAAATGAAACGATTCCTAGAACGGTTTGGAAAGGTCAAAACGTTTTTAATTAAATACAAAATTTGAGAAAAAACGGAGAGCCCGAAAAACAATTGAAAATCTTATCAAGCCCTAAAAGAAAAGGGAAAATTAACTACAAGCCACTGAAGCTAAAATCGGGGTGGCTTATGTAGAAAATGGAAACCATTTTGCATTTACTTTGCCATTTTTTACAAACTCATTTGGTTAGAAAAGCAAAATGAGTAATTATTAAACTGTCGCCCAGGGGCTGAGATTGGGTTAAGCAAGGGGAAGCCCCCAAAGAGCGAAGGTAAGGGAAGTTTAAGGGCACTTTTCCCGTTCAAGGGGAAAAGGTGCAAACCCTAAACTTAACTTTCCTTCTTTTGGGAGCCGGAAAGAAGATGGTAAAAAGAAATAAATTAACTTTTTCCGAGGCGGGAGCCGTACTTCTTGGCTGGTTGGGCTCGGCAAGTGCTCGGTCCCCATCAATGACTAAATAATGGACTGCTCGCCTTATTATTAACTGAATGCTTTTTGATCATGCTAACGCAAATTACAAGCTACAACACCCCGACTGCTTCGCTCCCGCGCCTTTCAACCAACCAGTGAAACATTATCTTGGCGCTGGTCCTGGTGTTACATATAACACTTTCGAATTGATAAGGACGGGGCGTGGACGGCGTCGACTCCATCGTCATTTGCCAAGTTGCCACTGTCATTGTCTGGTGGCATTTGTAATTCACTTTGATTAAATATGCAAGGATGCTGGGCTCTCTCGCAGGACGCCACTGGACGAGGACCGCATTCAAATGCCGCAGCAATGCAACGACAGTCGAGGGACCCGAAATCCAGCAATCCACTATCTCACTACACTGAAAGAAATAGCCTCAAGCTATATTTTCATAGCTGACATAGAATGTTTTATAATAATTAAATAGTGATCGTTTCAAAGATAAAATCATACTCAACAGAATTTTTTTTTTAATTTTAGTAAATAATACATTTACCCACAAAAGTATAAATCTTACTATTTTTTTATAAATTGATTTTGATTTGTTCAACAAATATTTGCTGAGTGCACCGGGCCGCTTCTTAGTCAAGTCGCCAAGAAAGCGCAAAACAAGTTTGTGAATTTCGGCAACGGCGTGTCCTCTGACAGGATATAAAACAATCAGTGCAAGCTAGCGGAAACGGAAGTGCTGCCCCACCCCCGCATCGCCCCGCCCTCTGTGCCATTCTGTTGTGTGAAATCGTCTAAATTGTGGGCGTGGCAGCCGCTGTCTCTCTTTGTATGGGTTTCCCTCTGTGTGGATCTGTGTGTGTGTGTGCGGCTCCTGTGAAATGTAGTCCAAAGTTGTTTTGTGGCCGCTGCCGCTCCAAGAGATGACTAACCAAAGAGTTGGACGGGAAACTGGGTCTGGGGGTGGGATATGAATAGTTGGGGGGATCGCTCCGCCTTTGACTATTGTCTATTTTTGTGTCTTTCTCTCTGTGCTCCTGATTGCATTCGCTGGAGATTTTCAGCTGGGTTTATTAATGGGTTAAATTGAAATTTCACGCTTTGCTGGCTCCGCATCTCGTTGTCAGGGCTTGGAATAGGTCAGGTTGGCATCGGTCTCGGTCCTTGAAGGTATCCTTGAAACGAATGCATATTTATAGTAATGCGGGTCAGGTTAACCCAAGCGAGAGATTATTTTAAAAGGATAATCGAATCCAAAGCAGTCTAAAGGTAAGCGCAAAAAGTCTTAAAAACCCTTGGAAAGTATTTTAATAGAAAGAGTAAAAAGCATCAGCAATGTTAAATATTATAATAAAAACTGTAAATTAAATTAGTTATTGCATTTGCGTAACAAATGTGGCGCAACACACATATATATAAGACATTTTGATTTAAAGGACAAACTATGGCGTTTTTTAGGAAATCTTAAGTTTCAACTTGCAATCCTGAGTTCTTGAATTTAAGAAACTATTCCCAGAGAAAGTTGTCATTGGCGTGGCTAAACTCAAGAACACGCATAGATTGAATGACGAACTTTTACTTTTCAGCTGTCGCTTGCAGAATCCTAGGAACTCAGGACCAACAATGGGCCCTGAATATTTTTCGGCTGCTCCATGCCCAAGATGTCAGCTGTCAGGACTTGGTGCGTTGTTTTCCTTGCTCGCCTCTGCGGCGTTTTGGGCGGGGATCTGAAAATGCAAGAAAACCAAACAGTTTTGTGGCATTTTCTTGCAGTTGGCCATCCTCTGCCACTTCCTATGGCCGTCTCTTTCCATTGCCCCACCGCCCGTCTCCCTCACTTTCTGGTCAATGCTCGTCGTTGTCGTCATCGTCTCGTTTTGGTGGTTTATAAATGGAATGCCATGGTGTGCTATGGACTGCTGGCGGCGGAGGTCATCCTTTGTTCCTGTTGCTGACATCGTTGTCCTTCACTGCTGATTCGGCAGCTCCGAAAGAGACGGCTGTTGTGTGGGAGGGAGACGGGCAGCGGACTGGACCGGGGGCTCTTTCTCACAATGATAAACTGCTGCGCTGGTGGCTTCGGCTCATGGACATTTGGGACTATTTTGCTGGCCGGCCAGAGGAATAACTCTCCAAAATGTTCGGTTCATTATACCCTAGCACAGGGTATTCTCAAGACCCAATAATCCCGAATTTATTTCTAGGGTAAATACTAGATACTATAGTACATATATAATTATGTTATATAGTGATTGTTTCATTTCAGTTTTAAGCTGTGCCTGCTCATGTGCGCTCTGAGCATAATTACAGAACCGGATGCGGAAGTAAATATATAGAAAATAATTTAAATACATATTTATTTTATTTGTCTGCGGTGAGTTTAGTTAATTTCTGCAACCAAATAAGGGTATTGCAAGATACCATATCGAACGTCACCTTCCTTTCGCTTTACTTATGCAGTTAGTCATTAGTTGCCTGCGGTTTCGGTTGGTTTATATTGATGACTCTGGTGGGGCTCCAACCATTTGCTGTGAGGAATAAGTCACAAGATGCATTTGGAAATGGGCTCCCACCGCCCAGGGCCTCCGCCTTTAAGTTTACACCCTCAAACAATTGCAAAGTCATTTGCAATTTGAGAAATTACTTGGCTGACATCGTCGAGGCTGCTCTCTTAATATTTAATGTTGTCTGTCTGGAAAATGTTACTCCGTCGCTTCTGAGGCAAGGCGACATTTTCATTTCTATTCTACACTCTTTTTTGATTTGTTCTGTCATAAGAGAATCCACGAACTCAATTTAAATGATAAGAACTGCTAAGAAAGTGGGAAAGTGTGTGGTACCTTTCACGCCAAATTTCTTGTGTCAGATTCGTTGAATAAATAAGCACGATTTGCATTTGTTATCCATCTTTTCGAGTGGAATTAGTTTCGGTTTAGCACATTTAACAAAAGATGAAAAAATGGCAGTTCGTTAAATGGAAATGCAAACGCACAAATAATTCAAGTAACATTTTTGTTGCAGCCACAAAATTGCATGTATGTTATTTTGTGATATTTTATAATTAATTGTCAATTGCGAATGGAAATCAATGCAATTACAGTTTTAAAGTATCATAAAATGTTACGAACAAAGACTCCGGAACCCGTCGGACTTGGAGACTTAAGGTATCCCCAACGCGGTCCTCCTGGTTCTCTCTACATTCTGATGCGCCCGCAGAGATTTATCATCTAATTTGGGGCAGGACCTCTCCCCCGAGAATCCTGCCCGTCTGAAGACATCGCTAATTAGCAACAACATAATGTGCTTAGGTGTGGCGACACTGGCCGCAGAACCACACTCATTACAATGTCGCACCTAGTCGTCCTTTACCCAGCTTGCCCCCACTATGTGCCGCCATACCCCGATCCCCCACTGGATTGGAGCCATAAATACTGGGTGCAGCAGACTCGGCGTCCCTGTCTCGTGTAGCTGTACTGTACTGTACTGTTCCGGAGCCGTGCCTCCCTGACATTCTGCTAATTTAAATTTATTGGAACCAAATTTATGCGCCGCAGTTGCAGCGGAGGCGGCTGGGCAAAGGGGCGGGGCCGCATCTTGGCCGTCTGCATGCGAAATTTATGACATTCGCCTGCATTGACACTGGCAGGCTTCGAAATATGGCAGCCAACTGTACAAGGGCCGTTTTTATTTTTTGGCATGGAAGAATGGGCCGCTGTGAGCCCATTTGGGTATGCAAATGTTGCGGCTTGCCATGCTTGTTTTGCCAACTTAAATGTGGGACCCACTTTCGAGCGAAGCCATGGGGAGATTATTGGTTTGGAAATGGTTAGAAAAAATAACTTGAACCCAAAATAATAATAGCTAAGAGGAGGATACAAATTTAAGTTAATTTTACACATAAGACTAACTTCTAAGTTTGTTTAAATTATTATATGTAATCCTTTTTATTTTTTGCCATATTATAGTCTAAAATTCATGCATTCCAATGTTAATTTGCATATCAATTGCGACGGAATTTGCATTAAAAATGTATCTATGTATCTATGATCAAATATGGCTCCGACTTATTTTTCCAGAAGCTACGTTCGACCCAATTTGTTATAATTCCACATCTAACACACGTTTGCAACATTTTTTTAGCACATACTTTCGCTTGCATAATTTATAATGTAATTAAAGCGATTGGTGTTTGTTGTTGACATCGTTGTTTCGCCCACGGGTTCGAGGGCGCCTAAGCCCATTTTGGGCCTTTGTTGTAGTTCTGCGGTCGTTAGTCATCCACCGGGTTTGCTCATAGGGGATACAGCCGAAAAAATCCCGGCATAGAGAAATTTTAATTGAAATTATAATAGCCTCATTATGCAAATTTCTTTTTTGTTGCTTATTTTTCGCCCGGTTGTTGCACACACAAAAATAAACGCAGAACAACACGGCACACGGAATCCAAAATGTCGCTTTCTCAGTCGCCCCCCCGGTTTTTGTTTATTTTCTATTTGTGTTAATAACACTTTTTGTGCCTGCTGTGTGTTTGTTTTGTTGCTAGGGCAATTTTATTGTTTGGCAGCAAATTTCCCATTTATACACTTTATTATTCAACAGTTATATTTGTTGTTGTTCCATTTTCCATCGTTTTGTAATTTCCAATTTCAGCGCCGTAATTGTATTTGTTTGACGATTTGCAGAAGGGTAACTCGGCTAAATTTTTAAATAAGTGGATAAGGAGCCATTTCATTCAGCATTATTCAAGGAATATTTTATTGCATTTCGATTGTAATTTAGTTGTCGCAATGTTTGCTTGGTCCAGCAACGGATTCATTTTACACAATCTGAAATGTTCGTCAAACCAATATAATATTTGCCATAAAATTGGAATTTCTGCTACCCTTTTATGTGGAAAATGTATCGCAATAATGTGCAGCCCTGAAACTGAAAACCATCTTTATGTTTAAACTGGCCCGTGGCCTGCAAACTTAACAAACAGTAATGAAGCATGCAGCCATATAATGATTGCAAATTATAAATTCGTGTGTGCAAGTGGAACATGATTTGGTTTGGCTCCATTAACAACTAAGCAACTCCAATTGCAACCTTTTGCCGTGTCGAAATGCCCCTTTTTGAATGGGCACCCCAAAATGGAGGCTGGACTCATTTGCAAGGGGCATAAATAATGTAAGCCAAAACAAATTTTTAACGGCACAGTTTCCCACAACTGAATGCGCACAAAGGAGGGGGAAATGCACCTGTTCAGTCGGATTTTCGCCACTCCCTCACTATTTATATTTACCTGAGCCTGGGTCAACGGCCCATTTGGCCCGAATGCGTGGAACGTGTGCGTTTTACCATTTAATAGCATTAACTTGAAATATGTAAAAGCAAACCCAACTCAATAATGGAGGGCTGCTAGCTCGAAAATTTGCAGGTCGTGAGGCAGGGTATACAATTATGGGCATACTTCGTGACCACAAGAGGTATAATTTTTACTGCGGTAATCATATCAGGTGCAAATGAAATATTTATTCTTCTTGCACAGAACGTCTTATTAAACTTAATAGTATTTGATATGTAAAGCCAAGCTTTGGTTTCGTTTCGACAAAGATATCTCATTTGCAAACAAGAAAAATCGTCGGCAATTCCCTCAAAAAGTTCATTTAAAAGTCGCTTTGAACCGCTTTGACATTAAACGCTTTCTGCGTTTCGGGGCCATTTCATAAATATAACCAAAAGGCCATCAGCCCAAACGATCCGGGCGAGCGCAGCCAATGAAATAACCCCGTCAACCCTTTATCCCGGATGCTCCGCAACCAAAATGTGCAATGGGGCGTTGTGTATTGCATAAATATTTAGTCAGGCGATGCATTAAAATTAATGCAAAAGAGCCAAAACAAATTGGACTCGTAAAACTCACTGAGTTTGGCGATGCCAATCCTTAAAGACGACTAAACTGAAATCGCCAGAGCTATAGCCATGGCCATAGCCATTAAGTGGAATCTCTCTTTATTTCCATTCCCGCCGCAAACATGTTCAAATGTCACATTAAAAATGGTTGCTACTGCTTTTGCATTAATTAAAACTGCGTTCGATCGATATGTTTGCTCGTTCGGGGCTGGTCTGGGATTATAACATTTCTGTAAAATGCAAAAATTGACAGAAAAATAATAACAATTGGCAGGCACGCGAGTGTGTGTGTGCACAACAGATATTCCCAGAAACATAACAATGCACAAATTGCACCCACATCATATCCGTTGGCATTTCGGTTCGAGTTATATTGGGTGGGAGGTGCTGGCCGAATATGAGCCAACTGGGAACTGCGGCCATAACCGCAATAATGGATACCAGAGTCAATGAAAATTAATTGTTGTTTTAATGATTTCCCATTTTCCATGTTAATTGAAAAAAGCATTGAGCTTAGTGTCCGTAATGCCGAAAATTGTGGTTCGTGCTTAAGGTGAATTCCAAGACTTGTGAGCAATAATATGTAGCATACATCTTGGCGTCGATACAGTCAGTTTTTATACCCTTTACTAAAAGGGTATGCTATATGCAGTCCAGGATGAACATGGCGGACACGGCGGGCTAGAAAATTGAGATTAAGCATAAAGATTCCAGATTCCCACAAACCAAAATGTAGAAACGTTTTCAATCAAGAAACAGACAGAGTAACCGGTATATGATAGTCGAGGTAGTCGACTCTGGCAATTAATAACAATATTTCTAAAATTTCGGAAGGGGGTAATAATTTATATTGCATGGGATAACATATCATACCATATTACCCTTAAATCAGCTACATCAGCCACATAATTCCATTGTTTGCACTGCAAACCCGTATAGAAAGTCGAATTAAGTTGTTAAAAAACTATTTGTTAAACCCACATAATTGATTATATTAAATTAACATTGAACAAACACTGCAACGTAAATATTTTTCGGAAGCTGGAATCTAATTCGAATTGTGCAATCAACTGTAAACCTAATGAAAAACTAAGATAAAACACATAATTAAATGGTAAACAAAGGAGTGGAAAAAAGTGAATGGGAAACCAAAAAATATATATGTGGCATATATCGGGATTATTATGTGTGCTACACTAAATTTCAAAATAAAATTTATGCAACAAATGAATTCTTATTATTATCGAGTGTGTTTTTTAATTAAGCCCAATTGTAGAAAATGTGAAACTGATCACGTAAAATAAATTAAAATATAAATATAATATAATTTGTAATAGGAGAAATTAAATGTGAAATATATCTAGTACTTAAACCGTCTTTTAAGAAAACAAAATACAGCTGGACTCCTATTTGAAAACGAAGCTGATACACGAAGCCCAAAAAGTCCTGACGAAAAGTCAATTTTAAAGGGTGAAACACTTTCTTTGACTGGATTTTATTTGTCACCCAACTGGAATCCATTTAGTAGCTGCAGATTAAATGTGAATTCAATGTCCATCGGGAAGTGTCAAATCCCTTTGTAGCAACTCCTGGCCACGTGCTAATAGCAGCAGCTGCTGCCAAGGACCTCCTGCAGTTCAACTGAATGGACATTCTAGTGTCCTTGGGTGCTGTTTTCTTAAGGCTCTCAGCTCTGCAACTTTGAATGCGGATTGCATCAGCATGGTGTTGCTCATACGCCATGTGGTCCAGCCACCTCAAAGTCGGAAGACGGAGGTTTATTTCCTTTCGAAGCTTAAGTCTGAGGTTGTTAGTGAAATAACCAAATAAAGTTTTACAATCCCCTTTAAACTTGTTACTTTTTTATTGTCACCTTAAGCCCTTCAAAGGTGCTCTTGGAAAAATGTTGGATACCTTAAATTACATTTCATGTAGATACTATTTTATATAAAATCTGAAAAATTCATTTTCAAAGATTCCAAATTTAACCAGAATTAAATAGCTTCGAGTTGGCATTTCACTTTTTTAAATTTAATAATCGAAGAACTCAAGACTCCCTTTTCCTTTGATTTTTATGTTCTACAAAGAGCAGGCAAATGTAAAGAAAAAAATTGTTTGATTTTTCAATTAACTCGCAATGACTTTGACTTTCTTGGATTCGTTGAGAAGCCTGATTTGTAGTAGCTTAATTATTTATTTATTTTTAGTAGCTCCATTTGCGGGACAAACTAATGATTTTTATGGAAAATAATGCAGCTAGCTTGTAAAGTATTATTTTTTATAACTATAGAAGCATAGAAAACTGTTTATTTTGTTAATTGATGCGAAATCCTTATGTAATCCTAATGGTATTAGATTGATACAAGACGCACTTTATATGCCTTACATTTAAATTGATCTATCCTTAGTTAAAATGTTTATGTAATAAGTTTCTAAATGGCTTTGTGTTAATTCTTAATTAGTTAAAATGTTTATGTAATAAGTTTCTAAATGGCTTTGTGTTAATTCTTAATTATTATTTAAGCTTTAAAAATTTTTCCTTCTCATAAGTGTAACAGCTGCGAAAGGAGTTTGTCTGAATATTGGCTTTGAAGTTATGTTACAAACTTTATGCAAAATAAAAACATTTAACCGAGCAGAATTTCAAATTAGCCCAAATTTAAATAGATTAAAAATATGCTAATTAATAATTAGGCAAGCTCCCTTTTTTTTCTCTCTGTGTGAGATGACTTGCTCACCGTTGCCGCTGCCATTAATTACCAAACTCATCCAAAGTAATTCTATGGGAAAATTAGTTTAAGCGGGCGTGGCAGCCGCCTTCGGATGATTCAGAGCTGTCAGAGTGTGGATTGCTGTTGGTGGCGCTGCCACTGCAATTATTATGCAATTACTGGCGGATGGGCGATGGGAGGTGGGTGGTGGGTGGTTTGGCAGAGGGTGTAGGCCGACATCGTTTTTCTATTGGCTCTCGGAGGGATAACTACATAAAACTGTTACCTAAGCAACCTGCTGCACAAAGTTATGCCCTCCGCCTCCGAACAGGAAGGCAATTTAGCGGTGGCAAAGCGTTTCAGCCTCTCGCTCCCACTCCCATCTTCCAGCACACTACCTCTCGTTTTGGCCTTTTGTCTTCTTTACGCGTCGTCGGTGGCTGTGTAATATTTTGCTTTCTTTTCCAGCCAGCCAGCCGACTGCTCTTTTTGTGGGCCCGCTGCATGGAGGAAAAGCTCATAAAACTTTTTCAATTTCACTTTAATTTCGCCGGCATTCTTCGCTGTCTTCATCACCATCTTTTCGACGGCGCTTTTCTAGCAACAAAGGCATTTGGCGAATAGGCCTCTTCTTTAGTTGTGTAAAAATTCAATTATATGCATTACCTTTCTTAGCCCAGCCACACATACAAACAAAATAACACTCGACAAATTTAAAATGCTTAGCTTGTGTAAAAAACTACTACTAAGCGTTCAAACTAATCAGCGCATAGTAGTTTAAGGTCAAGGGTTCATTATTGTTGTAACAGTATATTTTTATGGAAAATAGGTGTTTGTATAAATTACTTATATATTAAGATTTCTGCATATTTTAAGTGTACGCATTATGGTCATGCAGAAGGTTGGATGAATTTGTTTCTCGCCTTCGCCGTCTAATGACAATCAAATTAGCGCCATTTTCCTTGGCGCCAAAAACTTTTTCCATTAAACGTGCAATTTTTTCTTCGTATACATTTTTATTTTTTAACTTGCCTCAATAAATTGATTGAGCAAAGTTACGCTGCGTTTGGCTAAAAGCAATTTTTGTGCTGTATTGTCGTCAAGCTTGGAGCGATTGCCAACTTGGACTGCACTTGGTCAGATAAACTTATCCATTGCCGCCGCATTCCCAGTGTTAATCAAAATGTTTACCTCTAATTGAAGTTTCTTGTTACCGGTTTAATTTCGTGTTCATAATCTTATGCAGAACACACGATTAAGTTTAGAACAGTTTGCTGGGGGTGAAGCACACAGTGGACGGAGATGGGTGGTCAAATGTGGTATCTACCTATCTTAAGCCTTGTTTTGCCTATACACTGTCCTCGAATTGTTTTGTTATCCAGTGGCATGGAGTCAGTTTGATTAAAGTGCATAATTTTTACTAAAAGAAAAAATAAATTAGCAATGACCGTAAATCGCCTTTAATTATATATTTTCTATCAGTTACACTTCATAGGTTAGATTTGATAAATTAACTAGCTTAAAAATAAAACGACTCGATTTTCATGTTACCAAGGAAACTCCTTATAGGTCTGAAACGCACTGTAGATATATGGATGGGTACTGTGCACACAGTGTACAGTGTTATGGGGGTTTGATATTAATTAGAAGCTTCAAGGACCTCCAAATTCGATTAGTCCTAGCAGTATGCTAGGCAATACATACAGCTCCTAAGTCAATGACCTATTCTAATTTATATCCGAAAGATCTTTGTCCGCAGAGCAGATATTTCCATTCGATAATTTATAATTTTTCAATCTTAACCAATTTGATGCCATGGTCGTGACTCAACTTGCTAATATTTCCCGGCTTCCCATTCCTTTACCTCCTTTCAGTCATTCATAGCTTAGTATAGAGTGAAAAGTAAAGGGAGCTCGATTTCTGAAGAAAGGTGAACAGTTGGCAGTGTCATCGCATCATAAACATGAATAATTGCGATGCTTAACGGGCGTTGAGAGTCAGGAGACCTCAGATGGAAGATGAGTTTCCCTTTCCACAATATTTGGTCTGTGCCTTGCGTTTGTTATAATACCTCCTAGGCAAAGAAATAAAGAAGAACTAGCACCTATTAGTTTAGTATGACTTGAATTAACGTAAATAATTACATATATAAGATGGGCATTAAATACGAAAAGTGCATGCAAAACGTAACCATATATTTATATTTTTTACTGAATAATATTTTTTAAAGACTTCAGTATTGATTTCTAAAATTGTTGATAAATTACTGGTTTTTTAGGATTCGGTTCTCCTAAACTAGGTATCCTGTGTTCGAATCCTTGGCCGATCTATTTGATTTGGTTCTATGTGCGTTCGTGCGCAAGTTCCAAGTTGCCACAACTAAAGGAAAGGGGATTGGATGTTGGGGCATACATGAAAAGTAGCTTAACATTAGACAGGACGACATACGACACTTGTCGGGCAGTTGGTGCCCTCCGACTCCCCCCTCTTCATGTACGGGAAGGAGCTATCATTGACAGCCATCGAGTGTGACCCTCGATGGGACGGATGAGCAGGGTGGATGCAGAGGTGGATCGGGTGGGATGGTGATGTAGATAGATAGAGGGCTGACCTAGTCTTCATTTTGCACTCTCCGTATTTCAGGGTGCGCTGCATCGGATGTAAGCTCCTTCGGAACTCCTCCTTTCCCCCTTGGTGCATTTGTGATTCGATTTGATTTGGCTCAATGGATAGATTATGGTTTTCATATATGTGCAAAATTTGGGTTAGTTGGAGATTGTATCGCATAAGGTGGATCGAAAATATATCAGGGCCATTATTGCCATCCTTAACATGCAGTGCATGTGAGATCCGACGACTCTATTTAAGATGAGAGTGGAAACTCTAGTCTATCTAATTAGACTTTGACGAAACAATATCCCAAATCAATTGCGTAAATCTGACTAATAAGCGGCTTTGACGGTTTTAAGGTCTACATGAAATGTTATTCATAGCTGTTGCCAATTGGATTTGAGTTTATCTGGCTGCTGAATGAGAGTGCAAACTTTTTACTCAACAATGAGAAAAAGACAATGGACAAACTTTGTTATTTCTGGTTTTTCTGCCACGGGAATTGTAACGAAACCAAACCAAACGCGGAAAGCAAAAAGAAAGATATTGGTCAAGCAACTAATAAAACTTTCTGTGGCATTCAAAAAGCGTATAGCACTGAATCCTGTTTTCACCTGGATGCCAAAAAAAAGCGAGTGTAGCATGCAAAAGCTGCAAAAACACACTATATAAATTTTTTAAAAGTTGCAAAAATGCAACTATGGCACTGGGGCTAAAAGAACAAATATAAATGGCAAAGTAAACTGAAAAATAATACAAACTAATTGCCGGCCAAATAAAGTTTACCCAACGAAAAACTGCTATAATGTGTATAGCATTTTTTGCTCAGCCACTTTTCTTCGATTTCGTTTAAACTTTTCCAACGGCAAACGGCTTCTGGAAAAAAACATTAACGAACTTTCCGCAAATTGTGCGAATTTTTTTGTATGTCGACCAATTTTTAGTTGAGCAATCCGGAACTCAATTTTGGTTGGGATTAACGTTGAAGTGCTATAAAACTGGGAATAGTTAAACTTCCGAAAGTCCTAACACGGATTTGTCCAGTCTGAAGATCAAAAAGGTAGTCCGGAAAAAGCGAAGTACAATTTGACAACAAGTTCGAGATTCAAATACTCTAACAACGCAATTCAGTATATAAGTATATAAAGCCATCTATCTAATTCAGAAAGTAAGTGCGTCGGTTTCAACTTGTTAAAAAATCAGTCGAAAAGTAAATCGAAAGTTGTAAGAAGCAAGTCACGGTTGTTGTTGTTCGTTTTAGCGTTCTTTCTTGGTTTATGTTGTAGTTAGTAATACCAGTGGGGGGCTTATTAAATTAGTTGATTTACAACTTAAATAAATAATTAAATAAGCATTTAATCACCTTCGAATGTTCTTACACCAAGTGTAGAACTTTAAATTATATCATTAGAAAATAATTAGATTTACACTTAAGACATCAACTCAAAGTGCTCTATAGTTTCCGAGCAAATCTGGATCAGCTTAAATTAAGTTGTTTGCTACCCCTTTGGAAATACTTTTATTAGCGTATAAGGCAATTTCCAGCAGATTTCGCAACATAAATTATCAACTTGTCGGGACTTCGGGCAACGGCAGGACGGATGTTCAGCTCGCCAGCCATTTGCTTTTGGCCTCACGCCCATCAAAGGGTCGAAGGACCTCCGCCCCTGCTGCCACGCCCCTGGCTCGTGACCTTTTTGGCAGCATTAAAAGTGATAATTTTCACTCACACACAGAGGCAAACACGATGAAGGGGGCCACTTGGAAGACTTTTATTATTTAATTTTGCCGGGCTGTGCTAATAAATTAAACACAGCTTGACTAACGCCCACCATCTTGGTTCCTGATTTTAAGTGAAACGGACGAAGAACAACACGTACGACCAATGTATGCAAACAGTATCTCGAAAGCTGAATTACCAAAATGAAACTTTCTCCAAGGGGATTAAATGCCATGACTCGCCCCTTTTTGCACCATTGCTTTGCGACTTTCAATTGGATTTTGTCATGGGTAATAAAAATCAGGCAAATCAGCCCAAAAAAAGCGGAGAAGGCGAAAGCTAAGCTAGTTTGAAATTGTTTTGATTCAATTATAACGTTAAGCATATATGGCATTCGACGGCAGAGGAAGAGTGCGGTTTTTCTTTCTATTTTGTGAATTAAAGACACAGATGGAGTAATGGCGAACTCACTTACGCCCGCCAAATTTACATAATAAATCTATTTTCAATGGATTTTACGTTCTTATCCATCTCTTTTTCGTTAAGGAAACTTATCTCCATCGAGCGCTGCCTTTGCGCATTCTATTTTGCTATCAATAGAACCATTATTGTACTTCAGTCTGCAAGCCACCCAACTATCCCCCCGCAAGTCTGTATTTTTCCTTTATCCTTGGGGCTGCAGCTCTGCGAATATTTGGTTAAGAACTGTGGATGTGGATGTGTGCACCCAGTACGAGTATCTGTGTGAGCGCCAGAGCCATATTTGTTTCGCATAAAGATGTACGAACTATCTGTATCTCAATAAGCGAGTGTTGGCGCCCATGTGTGCAGATGTTTAACGCTTCAATGGAAACTTAAAGCTCACATGCCTCCATTACTTAACACATTCGTTTGACTTGGCAATTTAAATGATTTTCAATGGGATGCTTTTAAAAACAAAAACTACTTCAAAATGGAAATGCGTTTTTATCGAGTTTGTATGATATCTTAGAGCACTGGCGATTAATTCTTACCTGTTTCGCTACGGATTCGAATTAAAACACATCAGTCGTAATTTTTATAATTTTTGCAACTTTATTATTATTTAAATTTTTATTTCATCTTAGTGCCTGCAAGTTGTTTTGCTGCACACTTTGGTTATAAACCATTAAACTAATTTTTCCTCTCTTCTCTCAAGTGTTTTTTAATTTTATGTTTTTATGGTTTTTACTATACTTCAATTAGTCCGAATTTGTTAATGCTAAGTCCCTTTCGCACAATCGTTACACATTTTCTAACGCAATAGATTTCATGAGATTTGGTTTTAGTAGTATCCTTTTGTTTTGCCAGTTATGCAGCACTCTATATATTATTTATATATATATATTTGTTGTATTATTTTGCTAATTATTCTAAGTGTACACCATTACATTAATATATAGATTTAATTTTAGATGTATGTATATGCATACAGAAGCTATAAACTTATACATTCTCAATGGGGCTGTAAATGGTTTCCGTGTTCCGTTTTTCGTTATAGTTTTCTTTTCGCGTTTGTTTCCACTGCCGCTTAATGTGTTTATATAATTTACAAGTATTTTAATAAGCGCCGTAAATTGTTTGCCATTTTCGTGCTGTTTCACTTTAATGAGCTGTTCCATTGCTTAATTTTCCCATCCTGTTTTTCTCGGGTATCATTGCCATTTTAGTTACCATTTTGGGCAATTGTTTGTAAATAGTTATTATTCAGAACGGAAAAAAACAGTGAATACAAAAACTAAAAGTAATGAATATCTGTTATGCTTTCAATGCGCATTTCAATTGCCCCGCTTAACTCCTAATGGAATTTTTAACTATTCTCGCAGCTGGAAATTTGTATAGCTATATAGAGGAAATTATTGTTTTTTGTTTTGTGTGGGCTTATATACGCATTTAATTTTAATAGCTATATAAATATTTATTTAGTTACATAACAAAGTACCTGCATGCTTACAATTAACAGTTTAATTTAATTTTGCTTTTGTTTCGTTTGTTTTCTGTCGACCAAAGCTTAGTTCAGTTTGAGTATGAGTTTAGTTTACGTCTATTGTTTTCTCGGGGTAGTTGTACAGCTTTAATTTTACAAATCTCTGCCACAACTTAAAGGAACAGCTCCCTTTCACCTGTACATGATTTGATTTCATGGTTGCCATTTCCCTTGGACTTGTGTTTCTTCTTTTGGTTTTCTGTTTGGTTAAAAACTGCATTCTCATATTAATACTTCGGGAAACTAAAATATATTTATGGGAGTGTTTGTTTGTACGTGTAGAGTAGTACTTTTAATTCTTCAACTAGTTTTATTTACACACAATACACAATTATAATTCAGTCTTTGGAAGAATAACATTCATGTTCATTTTTATTTTCGCATTCAGAATACTCTTAGTTTTTCCTATTTTTATTCTACCATAATTTTTTATACTAACGCCAACAGAAGGAAGAGAAGGAAACTTGTTCGTAACTTGGAATCGTGTAGTATTGATTGGTCCTAATTAGTTGCTAAACACATATTGACATGGAAAGAAATATAACTTCATCTACAATTTTAAGTATTAAATTGGAAAAGAAATGTAACTTTAAAGACCAATACATACTTAGTTAAATAATACATAAAATAATACAGATAAATGAAATTTCAAGAAACTCCAACTCTAATTTAGTGCAAAATGCCTACTATGCAACAGAAAATAAACTCTAAAAACACTCGCTGAACACTTTGCAGATCAGTTGAAATTCCAAGTTAACTTTCCTTGATAAAGAGTTCGACAACAATCTACACTTGGTTAACTATTTACAGTGTAATTTTTAAAAACCAACTAGCAACAAAGTTTAGCGGAGCGAAGCATCTGTGCGTATTGGATAGACACAGCTCTTACTCCTGACACACACACTTACCATATAGCTACCATATAGCCTATGTACTTTATATATAGAGACAGCTGAAACGCATGGGGAAAGGATTTGGGGTTCCAGGAATGAGGTGGCTGTGCGTTTAGAGATCACATTTAAAACGCACGGTCAATTAATGTCACACACGCAGCTCGTCCATCAGCGGATGTTGCTGCTGTTGCTGCTGCTGCTGCTGCTGGTGTTGCTGCTGCTGGTGTTGCTGCTGCTGATGCTGCTGCTGCTGGTGTTGCTGGTGCTGCGTGGTGGAGGCCACAATCACCGGCACAGTGGGTGGCGTGGGCACGACCAGTCCACCGGCCGTGGTCAGCACAGTGGTCATGCTTTGATTATGATGATTCTGCAAGTGTTGCTGATGGGTGACCACATGTTGCTGCTGCTGCTGTTGCTGTTGCTGCTGCTGGGCGGGCGAGTGCTGCTGGGCCTGGGCCTGCGTTTGCTTCATGCAGCTCTTCTTGGTCAGGGTGCCGCACTGATTGCCCATCACTTGGAGGGCGTGTGGCGGCGGCATTTGCACCACCCCGGAAACGCCCACCGCCCCGCTGACCGAACCACCGCCACCCGGATCCTGCAGCGATTTCATGTGCTTCGGCGGAGGCGGCGCTCGGTGGGGTATGTCTGCGAATTCCGGCGGTGGCAGCTGGTGGTGCTGCATGGCATGGTGGTGCGACAGTATCGTGGCGGGATCGCTCTTCGCGTGTATGGTCAGAGTTTCCAGATCGCCGCATATGTTATTCGGCATCTGTCCGTTCTCCTGCCTCTTCAGCTTGGTTTGGGGTCTGGGTTCGCTCAGTCGGGTCTTGTCCCTTTGGTAGTAGACGCCCGCGAAGATCAACACATTCAGGATCAAAAGCGAGCATCCTATGGCGATGGTCACACTCAAGGCTGTGGAGTACGCCGCAAAGCCATCGTTGTCCTGGGAGGCACTGGCCGCCCCACCTGCGTGATCGCCGTCCATCATATCGTCCGGATATATCTTACCGCCTCCGTAGCGAGTGCCGTTCCTTTGCAGCGACGAAGACGGCGAACTGAGATTTAGCAGCGAGAAGACCTGGTTGGTGAAAATCGTAAAGTTTGCCATGGCTGCCGCGTTCGCAGCCCGTGAAATGTACGGCGGATTAAGGGGTTTCACGGAGGCATCGCTGGGTATGTTGTTGTCTTCATCGTCATCGTCGTGGAGTTGGTGGTGTGCGGCGGGCACATTATCACCTCCTGGCTTATGCAGATCCGGGATAAGATTTAGCCAGAAGGAGAGGCGATGTGCTCTATAGTGATTCTTGAGCTTTGGCTTGGTGTCTATGGGAAACATGTGAAATACAAAAAGGAAACGGAATCCTCGTTTAATGTATTGCGTAAGGCCCTCATTCGAGTTTTAGCATAACATTAATTGAAAATGCATTAGACTTAGACAAATCTAATATGCATACTAACCAAAATTGAGGTATTTCTTGTGCACACTCTCGTAGGCTGTCCACTCGATTGTTTTATAGCGACTCCGTTCCTGACGACTCCCATGCTCCGTTTCCATTTGCTCATTTGGATTGCTGCGAATGAATGTGTGTTTAGTACTGGTAATTGATGGAAAGTGCTAATTTATTTATATTTGAGTGAGGTACACGGGAAGAACACAAGTCTAGTTAACACAATTGCCCAAAATTAAGGAGAAACAATATAAATCTCAGTGTGAGTGCCCGCAGCATTCACAACTGCACTTACCCCGTTCGCACAAAGTTGGACCAGTAGAACATCACAACTTCCGATAGACTGATTTCGGTTTTCGTGTAGTTGCGCGTGAAGTGATTAAAACCGCCGACGAGCGGGGCACCGAAGATGTAGGGCAGGTCCTCGCCGTGAATGCATCCCTGGCGCTGCAAAATGCCGGAAAACCAGAAACCAAATTAAGTGCCAACCATCACATCCCTGACCCTAATCATATTAAAGCATCTGCATCTCAGTTTCCAACTAATTGGGGTATTTGTGAGAACTAAGAGCAGGGGCCTACACACAATCCTATTGAAGTATTCGCAAAACATGTTAATGTACTTGAAAGCTAAACTATGGAGGTGGCAATAGAGTTATCTATAAAGACTGCCCCCATTTTTTAAATCAATTCATTGATATTATTGTTAATTTGCACTGCATATTTCCAAGCTGAACTTGAACTCACCTGAGGATAATCACCGAATCGCGTCTGGTAGTCAAACACGTACAGGTACGAGTTCCGATGATCCGCCGAGTGCAAATCCACCGTTTGAGCCGCCGGAGCCACTACCTGAGCATCGCTGAGCGCCTCCAGTGTTTCGTCCCTGCGGAAAATGTGGGAAAAAGCACAACATTAAAATCAAATAACAATTTTTCAATATTTGCCCGCCGGCGCCCTTCAGCTCGCTTCCAATTTTCCGGCTATTTTGCCATTGCTCTTCGCCAATCGAGCTGTGTTCAAGTGCGCAACTAACAAGCCACTTTGAGTGCTGCCACTTTGGTTGATGTGGCTCGTATTTACCTGTTTACCGAGTGGAGCCCTCAACGCTGGCCTAAGCCTATTTCGGTTTAAGTTTTTTTGCGCCCGCCCGCCGTCCGATTTTCCGCATTTCCCTTATTTTTGTCTGTCTCTGCCCTTTACGTTTTTTTTTTTTAGTTTGTTTAGTAGTCGAAATGCAGCAGCGGAAAATTTGAATAAAACCCATTTGGCGCATTTGCATACATATCTTTTCAGTGCAGCAAAGATGGAACCACCAGGAGCTCTTTGTGTCCCTCGCTTTTTATTATTTGGGTTGTCCTGGCACATTTCGTGCTTAATGCTGAGAGTTCTTTAATGTTCGAAACTATTTTCAGTGCGATAAATAAATTTGTGACTAAGCCTTTAAGTGAACTGCCTACAAAAACTGGACAGTGCATTGTTAATAAGTTATCAGTTGGATATTGGATGTTAAATAAACTGCTAAGTTGCAAGAACATGTCTTTAATTTTGTTGTTCCATGACTGATCCACTTGATTGTTGTGAAACTATATCCATACCCATATTTTCTTTTGATCAGTAAAGAATGGTATTTTCTTGAGCTGTGATTGGTATTATTCACTTCATTAATTGCTGTTGTTGCACCCATATATTTAATCAGAACTCTCTTAAGAAACGCGCCTGGTGGCAGGATGGCAAATCCATCTCTTGTATTGCTGACACTCAAACGGAATGGCACTTCGCTCCACCCCGCCGCCTGCATTTCCATCCTCGGCACCTGTGATCAGTGCTCCATGGAAATGCGGCCTTGACGGAGTTGGAGCGTGAAACGTTTGCCGTGCTTCATTGCAGGCCACTTAACGCACGTCCGCACAACTCCGGGAAATGCTCGGTAGTGGGCTGTGAAAGGCTGTATTAAGTATACGCCACGCGAAATCAATTTGTTTGGCGTATTTCTTTGGAAATATTGAAATGTAATTCCGCATAAATTATGCAAACACAAATAAATTGTTTGAGGAAATGGAAACGAGAGTCGAAATATACATTGGACATGATATGAATGCATTCTGCGTGTGCTGGCTGCGCTGTCACTTTGACCTAGTCGCAAACATAAATATTGATTGAAATCGAAAAATGAAAAGCAAATCATATATTTGATTGGGCTTGTGTGCTAGCAATTTCCATGCCACTTATGCGACCCGTTTGCGGACAAATTGCAGCCAAACATTATTTATGAAGACTGGCAGGCTGGCTGCCTGGCTGGCCGGCCGACAGAAATGGACAAAAAATTTGCATTTCATTTGCCACAAGATTGAAATCAAGATTCATTTAAGCCCCTTTAATTGAAACCTGCTTGGGAAGCGGGCGAGCACCGGAGCAGCAGATCGGGCATGTCACTGCGTATTTAATTAAGAACGAAATATTTATTTGGCACACACCAGCCACCTGGCTCCTTGAAATCTCCGTCTTCACCCTTCCGCCCGTCCGGAATCTCGGGTTCGAGGGGCTTGGGTTCGCATACAAACGCAATTACTCACCGGATATTAATTGGATGCTGCACGGGCCTCTCCCAATCCGTATACTCATTGACAATCGTGGCGAATATCTCGTTCAAATGGAACGTGTACGTGTTCCGTACGTAGGCCTTTAAAATTCTCGACCGTCGATCCGCCTCGATTCCATATTGCACGTCGCCCGAATTGAAGCTGAAAAAGGCCTCGGCACGTGTCACGCCGGCCATCAGGTCGTATCTGCGAAAATGTGATTGAGAAAGAGGAGTCAAATTGGGTACTCGAAAAATGGTCTCGAGGAATTCGGTTAAGCCTTACAAATAAGTTGGAAGTTGCTCTCTGAGTATTTGGGCTTGAATTGGTATTGAATTGAACTTAACTAAACCCTTGCATAGGGTTTATAATATATATTCTTATCTCCTTTTTAATTCGGAAAATTGAAAATAATATTGGTTTCTGTGTACTATTAAATGGCTTGTGCGAGAGGTGTCAGATTTCCCATTTGATAACCCATTGCTAGGAGCAGGTTGCTCCAATAAGTTAGGACCACCTGAGTGGTCTCCCACGAATTAAGAAATAAGCCAAGGGTCCTGGTCAAGTGCTCTGTCGGACTTAAGTTATGCTTTGTAATTACAAATTTGCAACCAACAAATTGCATTCCTCAAGCATCAATTCACATTTATCTCTCTGCCACAATAATTTGGCCCGAAAACTTTAGATCCATTCATTTGTTAAGCAAGTTGAAGCACGCCCTTGCAGCTAACCGCACTCTTGATATATACAAAACTTTGAAGCAACTCTTGGCCAAAAGCAGCTGGGCAAGTATATGCTGATACTTCTTGCAGCATTTGCAATTTTAAATTTATTTTTGCCCTATTTGTTTACGCACAGCGTGCGATAGACTTAGACGAAGGGAGAGATTGGTCGGTCGGTTGAAAGTTTTGCGCTTTATATTTGGCAAATTTTATTTGCTCTTTGTGCATGTGTTTAATGGAATTCCTTTGGATATTCGGTGTGCGTGTGTGCTCCGCAAATTGCTTTTAAATGTGCACAAAGAAATATTTATACTCCTTTGGCAGGGCGACCGACTAATAGCCCCCAGGACATTGACAGTTTACAAAGCGCACGGAGATAAATTCACGTTAGACCGACCGACCCACAATGCAACGCTGCACTCGAGTTGCAGCTCAAAGCCAGGACCCCAAAGTGCTGCAGTTTTCAACTCAAAAAAAGAGTTCACATTAACTATTGACTGTGCGTTTGATTGGCCGGCAGTTCAATTCCCTGTTAATTATCTATTCAATTGCAGTTCGCAATGGTGCTTGACTTGTAATGCAGCTAGCCAGTGATTGGAAATACTATATGCACATACATAAGTAGTTAGTTACCCTGTTTATTGGATTATAGCCAGAGATAAGCTACGCACCAATGATTATTATCAACAATATTTTAGTTCGTAAATGTTGCTACCATATACCCTATTTACTGATCCATGCTACTTATCAAGATAAATATACTAATATTTTAGTATAATTTAAAGTAAAATATCGTAAGAATACACATTCCTTGGCAACACTACCCTATTTCCGCCATTCCGTGAGTAGTTTGTATAACAACAGAGCCGCACATCAATTATGGCATCGCAGCTAATTAGCTGTTAATAATATATATTAACATTGTAAAATGGCTCAGACACAAAGTGCATAAATCAAGTGGCCCACACCACTGGGCCACAGAAATCTACAAAAGCCACAATGGCCAGCAGCGAGTTGAGCATTACAAAATGTAGCCCAACATTTGCGTGCCTAATGTGCATAAATTAATTATATGCAAGTGAGCCCAAAGCAGGTTTGTGGCCAAATCTTATCGCTGGCTAAACTAACTGCTCGTGCCGTGGCAAAAGTCAAGATAAAGCGCCTTTGACACCCGACAAAGCAAACACAAGCTTGCCAAAAGAAGTCGAAACTTTAAAATAATTATAGTCCATACTCTGTTTACTCGAAGTCATGCACTGGGAAAAAACAGCATGGTGATTGTACAGACATTACTTAAAATGAGCATCTATCATATGAAGTTTATTTAAACTAAATTTTTTATGTATTTTTTATATTTAGATTCAAAAATATTAAGTACAACCAGAGTAAGATAAAAACACAATATAATGTTGAAGGTATTTTCAACGTATTTTTGCTTTGTGTAATCACACCATATGTACGCGTTTGTGTAGGGGCAGGAGTTCAGGTAAAAATAATTAAGCATTTGCTGGCCTGGCCCAACTTACCTTGACAACTTGTTAATGGCAGTTTTTCTCATTAATACTGCATTAATTAAAAAGTCCGCCGCGCGTTGTGAAAGCGTGAGTGTTGTTGGGCATTCGTGCAACCATATGTGTGAGGAAACATCGTGTTCATCATCGCCAAGATCATCATCATCATCAGGAGCAAAAGCCGTCGGAGTCGTGTTGGGATGAAAAGTGTAGAGGGAAAACCATCGCATTATAATTTATTTTAATTATGCAAAGGAAATGAAAGTAATTTGCGAGTTAACGAAAACTGCGTTCAGATGCACTAATACCAAATGTAATGAATTTAATTAACCCCTTTTCATTTTTTGTCGTAATTAAATGAAGCAGATCGCATTTTAATACTTTATACAAAACTTTTTGTTATTGTGGGGTATTTTCCAGTAGCACAATGCAGTTTATCAAAACTAAATAAGTGAATTTCACCACTACCAATATAAATGATAAATTTTTCATAGCATTTTAATCTTGCATGAAACTATGATGGAATTCGAAACCCACCGATATTCTCGAGTTGTCCCGGTGTTCCCCAGCCACCCGCAGCTGCGATTCCCGCCTCTCCGCCCAATCCGTTGCCAGCGGCCGTGGAGGCTTGAGCCTGCGCTTGGGCCGCCGGTGATCCGGGGGCGGGGGGCACATAGTCACCGCCGTCGATGACCACTCCGTCGATGCTGGGCCCAAAGGCGAAGCCAAACTCCGGCGGACGAATGGGCACGCTGAGCAACTGGTCCAGTGTCTTCTCGCGCAGGCATTTCATGAGGTGGGCGTGCGGAAGGTCGGAGGCACAGTTCACGTGGTGGGCCACGATGGCGGCGTACTTAGCCGGATTACTGACCAGTGACCAGGGGGCCAGACCGGATCCGGACATTAAGATGGCCCGGTTGAAGAGCAGGCCTAGAAAATGAGACAGAGCACAGGAAAAAATTAGCTCGGAGTTCTTAGGAAGTAATATTATATTAGTCTAGGGAAAACTATTTGCTAAGATACTATTAGTATTTACATAAAATTAAAAGATATAGAAGATATCTTTATTTTACATTAATAAGTATATTTTTTTTTATTTATGAATCAGGTTACAAAGTACATTATCGTAACAGTATACCTAAAAGAATTGAGCAAAGTGCAACGATAACTCTTTTGAAGTGAAGTGGATAAACTTATTACTTTTCCGAGTGACAAATGATATGGGTACTGCCACATGCAAGTATGTTGCCACGGTCAGTTTGATATTGGGTACTCACCCTCCGGCACGGCCATCGACGAGATGAGGAAGTGAACGCAAGCGGCTCCAGTTCCGTGTCCTGCGAGCGTGATGCTGTTGGGATCCCCGCCGAAGGCCGCGATGTTCTCCTTGAGCCAGTGCAGCGCCGCAATGATGTCCATTAGGCCGTAATTGGCCGGCAGCTTGGAGTAGCGGTCCGTGTTGGCATTCAGAAAGCCTGCAAATAGTTGCCGGGGTTTCCCGCACTTAATCAGCAGTTTTCCTTGCCGCCTGATTGGCTCGCGAATGGAAATTTAATCGATTCGCCGCGTACTCGTGCATTCAGTCGTTGGTCGCTTTGCCTATTTAAAATGTCAAACGCCACTCTTTTTTCCCGCTCTCCCGCGCGCGGAAAATGTGCAAAGTCACGCGTGCAAATCATGATGTCAGCACTTCCGTTTCCTCTGCAACAACAGAGGCGGCGGCAGCAGCAGCAGCAGCAGAGGGGGTAAGCAGATTCAGGGAGGGGTGTCGAAAGGCCGAAGGAAATGGGTGGGTATGAGGTCAAATGAGGTCACACTTATTTCGACTGTGCATTTGAATTTACACAGGGTATCGGGCAATGCACAGTGGTCAATTGAGCTGCCGGAAACTGAACTAAATAATGTATCCTTAAAGGTGATTGATCACGACGGTCCATTTGTCGAACAAGTTCCTGAATTATGTGGGGATGCTATTTCAAGCGTTTGATAAGTTTAATGGTTTCCTTTAAAATTAATTTACCTTGAAAGGTACAATTCAAAAAACGTTTGCCTTTCAAATTCAACACCCACTGTGACGTTGGCGAATTTCGAGCCGGACTGCAGCTAAATTAGTTGGATTATGGAATAAATGTACGCCTGGTAGCTGCTGCAGTTGCTACAGCGGAAGTGCAGTTGATGTTGCAGCTGGCTGGGATGGATGGGAAGGGAGGTTGAAAGGAGTTTGAATGGAGGCTGAAAGGCTGGGAAGAGGGTCGATTGGTTGGCGCACGTTCGCTCCATTGCACTGACCTCACTCGCCTGTCCGTCCGGCTGTCCTTCGTCCTTTTGGTCATGCACTCGGCATATCAATTAGCATTAGGATTTGAGTGTGCAGAGCACTTACCCAGCACTCCGAGGCGATAATTTATGGTTACCACCAATATTTGTCCATAGCTGGCCAGCACGGATCCGTCGTAGGGATTGCCGCTGTTCCATTCATATGATTCGCCGTGCACGAAGACCAGCACCGGATACTTGGCGGGACTTCCACTTCCAGCCGACGAGGAGGACGTTGACGACGATGAGGAGGAAGAGCTGGAGCCTCCACTTCCCGATGACGAGGACCCGGTAGACGAAGACGATGAACTGCCCGAGGAGTCACGCGATCCAACTGTTAAGTACACGGAAACAAATTATTGGTAAAAAATTCAAGGCATATTTTGGAGGGCAATTATTTAGTTATTTGAAATTTACTTCGGATTTTTAAATGTTCAAAAACAGTATATCAATCTTATATCAAAAACTATTAAAAACCAACAATGTGTAATATTATATTTTAGCTTTCAATGCAGAATTTTCTCACTGCATTGACATGAAAAAGAAATGTTAATTAACGCCATTTCAATTGAAGGAAACGATGGAGATAAATTTTATAATGGGAAAGCTGAAATTGATTGTCTTTCCGGTGGAAATCCGGCAGAAATATTTCAAGTTTCCAATGAGGGAAATAATTGCGGTAGCAGAGAATCACGGTCTCCGTCTTTAAACCGCTGGCCAAGAAGCCAAGACCATTAATCAACTCTGCCTACGAAAATAGGTAAACAAGGCATTAAATCAGGCTCGATTCAGAGACAAATGAGCGTCTAAGCCCTGAAAATAGCCAAATAAGACGCAAACAACTCTTTTCCCGTTTGGCTTCTGTGACGAAAGCCCCAAGTCATCGAAGGCTCTCCTGGTCTAGTGGATCCTAATCGGAACGGACACGTTTTGGAGCTTAAGATATTTACGTATCGAAAGGCTTTTTCCTTAAGAAGAAAAAAGTATGGCAGTGAATTGATCCCTTTTTGCTGACGTGTGTGTAAAGTAATCCTCACATAGGTGTGAGCCTTTGAAGTCGCACATTTGGGGATTAAGGTGTATAAGTTGTTCCTATTTGACAGTCGGTTTTTTCATTTATCTTAGCTTGTTATGATAGAATTAAAAAAACACTAAGCCGTCAATATTATATAATTATTTACAAAATACATAAAAGTAACTACATCTGAAATAAAGTAAAAGTAAATGAGAATCATATATATATTTCAAGGAGAAATATTGTTATTAAAGTTTAAGCTGTAACTTGAAACCTAAAGAAATAAGACGTCACTTTAAGGTTAGCTACAAGTAAAACTAAACTCACTTTGAAGCAGAGAACACGAAATCGCTCGCAAAATGCAAACATAAATTTATCTTTGGAAAAGAAGGAAACGAGGAGGAAAGCATAGTTTGTGCAGCTGCATCTTTGGTAGATACATATCGCATGTATCTGAGTGCACGCTTGTATCTGAGCTAGTCAACAGTGGGGCGGAGTCGCCCCACAAGTCACCACCCACCGAACAAAAGCCCCAACAACAAGGATAACAAAAGCAATATGAGCACGGGTTTCTCGCCTGCTGCCCACATAGAAAGTTCCTCGCTGGAACAAAAGAACCTGCTTATCAAAGCGGAAAAAGAGTTGAGGAGGCGTTGGGGTTTGGGTTTGCTATATGGATGTTATGGGGGGTTCTGCTACCAAGAGTTAGAAGAAGTGGCGAAACGAGCACCACATAAAGGCCAAAGGAGGAAAGCAAGTTACTGTGTCAGTGACTTTTATAAATAGGGCGAACAAAGACTGACTCGTGGCACGTGTGTGGACCTCGGGCAAAGAATTGGGTAGGGGGTATACACATCACATATAGATAGGTACCTATTGAAACCTGGCCAAAACCCACTGCTGAACAGTCGTTGTGTGTTAACGTGCCACGAAATGGAAACCAAAGTCAATATGTGTGAAAAATTTTCTCGCCTTGATGTCACTGCGGTGTCACAATTCTCGCATTTCCAGCTAATTCAGTGATTTTCCCAGAAATACAAAAAGCGTTTGCTATTTTCAATGACTTTAAAATCGTGCTTCATGCTCACGTTCTAAATTACTATGGGCTAAGATGCCATCCATCATTTTCCTTCCTAAGCATTAAAACTGTAATAAGCTTAGACCACATCAAGTATTCGTTTATTTGTTCATTGTTCTTAAGAAATTCGTAAGAATTTTGGAGTTCTATTAAATAAAATATATATATTATACGTACTTCAACTCAAGAGAAGGAAATGTTATTCCATTCTTGTTTATCTTTGGTCGCACTGATTTCGTAATTTAAATTAAAAAGCTGTTTACGGTATCTTCAACACTTACATATCCTTTAAAGTACATCGTACTTAAGCGTTCAAATAGTTTGCCAATTCAGAATGTAGAATTTTAATGCAGCAAATGACGCCGTAAAATTAATACAAATTTCTATATTAGTTCCAAGAAACTTTTTAAATGTAACAAGCTATAAATTCCATGAAGGCCGCAGAAATTCAAAGCCCCCAGTCATTACAGTAATTTGAGGCCAGAAAGGTTCTGGCCAAAACGAGGGGTGGAGGGGAAGCCACGTAACATGCAAACAGCATTTAAAACTTGTCTCCAAAACTTCCGACCACCCGCACAAAAACCCGGCCAGAAAACTTTTGTTGTCATTTCAACAAAAATGGCGACGTTTTCTGCAAGTTGTAGGCCCCCGGGGGATGCTACTTACAACAACCAGAGAGAAAGGAATTAAACTTTTATGACTGCCCCCGAGAAGAAGTCAGCACACACATAGTGCACTGAGAAAAACCAGGCAATAGTTTAGAAAATAGTTCTTTCTTAGGACTGCTGAAAGCGAAAAACATTTCTTTCGAAAAAAATGTATTTTACATTGGGTCACTCAAAAACAAATTTATATGCATTGCAATGGATCGAAAGCTGAACTCATATAACACGTATGAGTAACACAGAATATAGTAATTTATTTTTATAAGACAAATATTGGGCAAATATTATTAATTTATTATTTGTATTGTGTATCAATTTGAATCTTATAAAATTTCAGTGCACCATCAGATCGCAGTCAGACATAAGTTTAGCAGGAACCGCCTACAACAACTGCCCGCCTTAAAAAAGTTGTACAATAGTTTTGCTGGGTGCTTGGCAAAAAGTTTGCTCCGCATAATTCTGGCAAATGTAAATATTTTGTAGGAGCGCGTCTACAAATGTGTGTTGCCGGAAAACTAATGCGACTTTCGGGGCCCACTGTCGGGCTTGTTAATAAGTTGAACATGTTTTAATTTACATGCTCACGCTGAGCTCGGGTTGCCATTCATTCATTCAGTCAGTGCCATATTATTTGCGACCGGCAAATCACAACTTGGATGTCGTCAAGTTTTCAGGCAGTCTCGACTGAAAGTTGCCGCTGGGAGTTGCCGACTTTCGGGGCAGTGTTATTTTGACTGGCATAAATTTAATCAAATTTGTGGCATGTGCCAAATGTGCGCTTTCCCTTTTAATAGCAGCCATGTTGCTGCAACTCTCGAAAAACTGTTGACAGTGTCTGAATAAATGACTCTATGTGATTGACTATGCTAAATCAGCACTCACAAACAAAAGGCAACTGGCGAAAAGATAAAAACGTATAGTAGGATTACAATTTTGAGCTTGTAGATTTAAAGTATTCACATTATGCCATTTGTTTATGCGTAATTTTAACTTGCATTTTTGTTAAATTAAAATTTTTCTGGGTAACTACTTTAATGAAAGCTTCTGCATACTTGTCTCTACTTTTTAATATTAAATTAAAATATATATTAGCTTTGCTTATTGTTTATTCATACACTTTATATTTGTGTGCGGAACTCGCTTTCACAGTTTTCGCAAATCAAGTTTAGTTGACACACCGAAAATGTAGAACAATTTGTTGATAATCAAGTTGGTGCTATTGAAATTCATTCTCAAGTATGCGCACACAATATTGAATTGCTTGTTTTATGGCACACATTTTCACACCCACAACAAAATCAATGAACAAAAAAAGTATCAAAATAAAAGCAGGAGGCGAGGAGGAAAACTGTGTCTGAAAACAGCCTTCAGGCAACCAAAAAGTAGGTGAAATCAATATCCTCAACTCATTTTGCTTGGCCTGCTGGCAGCCGCATTGTCGTCGTAGTTTCTAGACTTTTCCCAACCTTAGAGAAACCCTTTCATTTCCTGCTCCCCAAACAATGCCACTTGGGTTCGATGAAAGATGCTGCAGAAATCTAGTTCATTTCAGTTTATCGCAGTTCTAGCGAGGAAATTTCATTTCGTTGAGCTTCAAGTTTAGTGTCGTCCATTGTTATACACCAAGTACATTCATTCAAGTACAGCAAATTCTGGTCAAGGGGCATTATTTAGCTGTGCTCTCGAAATATATTGCTTCGGAAAACTAAAATAAAAACTCAGGTCTGTTTAATACATATTTTAACAATGCACTCGTGCAGATTCATTGTTTGCTGTATTTTTAGAAATTTTTTTAATTTTCTGCTGCCAATTGTTGAGTTTAAAGTGTTTATCCCAAAAAATTCCTGATCTTCGTCAGTTTATTTTCCGTCAGATTTGTTCGTGCTTTTTGTTTCCACTCTCTATCGATTTAATAAATTGCAGAGCCACTGGGTCTTCAATATAAGGTTCATTGGGCTCTTGGTCCGTGGAAATGTTTCGCCGAGCTCTGAGTTATCCAGGTGACACAGTTACGGTCACGTAAGTTTTCCTTTTCTATCATTATTTTTTCGTCATTTTGCACTTTATGGCCAAGCTGCTGATCCCCTTAACTCCTGAACCGAAGTTGTCCCAGAGCTGTTTTCCCCGTCCTTCTGGCTTTAGGTGGCGAGTGCATTTTTGGTTTCGTAGTTTATTACTTTCGCCTAAGTTTTTCTTTCCGTCCCATTTTTATGTTTTCGATTCTGCGAAACTTTTAGCTCGTACAAATGAATGAAACTGGTTGAATATTTTTTCGATATTTTTTCAGACCTTTTCCATCGCTTCCTGTAGTTTTAAAAAGCTTGTTAAACTGTTGCCAGCAATATAAGGTTTAAGTGATGTCGGTAGATTACACTAACATGTTCGGGGTTTCGAAAAAAAAGAACACATAAAGTTGGTAACTTCTAACAGCAAAGGCTCCATAAGTGAATTGAATAATTCAGTTGGCAGACAAGATATAAATGGGAATTTCAGGTTATGTTGGGGAAAACAGGAAAATGTTTTGCCAAAATTGATTAGGCAAAAGTCAATTGGCTCAAATACCAATTAAAGTTTCTGTGGTCAGTCGCAGAAACTTGATTTTCCACTTAGTATTTGTCTCAAATTGCACGAGTGAGTAGGCAAATACACTCGTAAATGCAAAAAGTCATTTAAACTTCTAGTTCTCGGGGTGGCAACTTCCTCAAATGGTATGAAAAGAAAGTTTTCGAATAGTTCCTCGGCGAGTTGAAAATGTTAAAGTTTCAATTCTGTACGCAGCTGGAGCAAAGCTGGCAATTCCAACCTAAATGAGCCATCTAATCTCGAGTAATCTGTGGCTCTATATTGTTAATAAACCCAACGGATACATTCTTGGCATTTAAAATATTGCACGTACTTTGCGAATATATTAGATGGAACCAACCGCAGGAAACAAAGCAAAATGTCAAAAAACGAAGGAGAGATGAAATTATGATTTCGTCATGCAAAATGCGGCTAAACACTCATAAATAAAAAACATAAAAGCTCATAAAAGAAATATGAATGCGTCTGTGGGAGCGGGAAAGTATGAAGTTATCACGTGACTCCTTACGCACATTGCACGCCATAAATTACAAAGTACTTTGCCCGCCAAAACTCAATTTACATTCATGTACACAACACCCAAACACACACGGGCTCCGCTCACCCACACAAATGCCCTTTGCTTCCTCGCTGATAAGCCTGAAATGAATGGGAGGAGCACACGGAAAATGCGACTGGAAAATGCTCCAGGAAAGCGGGGAAGCTGGGGAAAACCCAGTGGCAGGCAAGTGTGAAGAAAAAATTGTTGCATTAAATTAGGCGCACACAGAGAGTGGAAAACTTTACGATGCGTCACTTGGCCCACGCCACACTTACATAAATGCCGATAAATCATTAAAAGAAAAAATAAGGGAAAGCTCTGCGAAGACGAACCGAAACGAGTCAAATGCAAATGGAAAGCGTTGCTGGCAACAGTGCTTGATATGCTCTTTTTCTTCGCTTTTCGCTGAACTTTTACAACCCACAAAATACGATTTTTATTGCCTTGGCCCCGTGGCAGCTTCTGGCACTTCATAAAAATGTAAAATATTATGATGCCCACGGACACGTTCACTCAAAACGCATTGTGCGAGATCCGCTCGATTTTTTCTCACTCTTGCCGCGTCGAAAAAGGGAAAATCCAGGCGTGTATGATAATTTCTTTCGAAATGTCAGCTAAAATGTTACTGATGGGAATCATTGGCCTTTCGGGTTTCTTTAACGGTGCACTTATCCCAGCACCTGTTAGCCCCACAAGTAGCTCCACCTGCCATTTGCAAGCTAGTTAAACTCATGTAGGGACTTAATGTGAGCCAGCGTTACACCCGGCGTATACGTAATAAATGGTTCTGCGGGCCAGAGGAGCCGATCTTTCGCTGGGTGCCTGGGTTGCGGCCAGAAACAGAACCCGACCACTTAATCTTAATGCATTCTACCGCTTAACCCTTGCATCGGCTTAAGTCCGGCTCAAGCCAGCCAGCCGGCGTTTTGCATACGAGAGCTCAGGTGAGAGTGCATTTTAACGAAACCAATATGCGGCAGACACATGACTTCTAAAAAAGAATTGTGGGTAAAAACGAAAGCCCTTAAATGCGTAGCACACCGCGGAAAAGTGGTACAGTAAAACAAAAATTTCCATTTAAGGAGGCACTACATAAGTATATATTCCATTTTAGCATGAACATGATCTATGTGCAATTTTGCAATGATAAAAGACACAAAAGAATCGGATTCCAAGAATAAGAGGCTTTCAAACTATTATTCGAAACAGAAATTCCCCGACAGCGTCCTTTTGAGGCACGGCTTTTATTATTTAAATTAGGTGGGTATTTTCCCCAAGTGTGGAGCTGCAACGGGAAGATAAGGGGGCTGGATGGGCGGAAGAAAAATGTCTGGACCAGAAGGGAGACTGGATGTGGCTCCTGGCCCTGAATGTTGTTGCAAATTGAAATATGCAATTTGTCGTGAGAGATTTTGTGTGGCTTTGCCGCTGACTACGACTGCAAGTCCTGCTGTGCTGGGTCCGCTTTTCCCTTGCCAGCTCCCCCTCTGCTTCCGTTTCCATACCCTTTTCAATTTCAACGTATTATCGGTTAACAACATTATGTCAGCGTTCAGGCGTAAAACTGCTTAAGAAAATTGCGGACTGGGAAAAAATGGCGAATAGAAATTGGTTGGAAGTCGTTTTGAAATCGAAGCAAGTGCTTCGCCACCTTAACAGTTTTCCCTTTTCTGATTTTCCCCCGCACCCATTGCAATTTATGTGGAATCTGCCACATAATTGCGTTCCAGTTACATTTTGTGCACAGTTCTCAAACGCGCTTACTTTTCTGCATTTGTTGCAGCGCCGTAAATGTGTCATACATTGTGCCGGGACACCAGGGCGTATGCATAATATGCACCCTATTTACACTCGGGCTTTCTTATTCGCATTTTATGCTGCATTTTAACGACTCCGTGTGCCTTGTGCCACCCATGGGGAAAAGTCCGCACATAATTGATGGCCTGCACATGGCAAGCTCATCAATAACTAAAATGACGTATGTGTTATAAACAAATAAGCACAAAAACTCATCCATCGTCGGCATCATCAATATCCGCTAGATACGGCGGGAAATTGTCAAAATATTAATGGCCATCAAGTAGTTCGATCTGCCTGTTGTAGCAAATTTATGTCTATTGCTACAACTATTCGAGAGCGTTCTTCCCCTGCCGTTTTTCCTGCCATCTTTGATTGATAAATTTTCTTTTACGGTTGCCATTCTCTCTGCTGTTTGCCTGGCCATTTTCTTCTTATGGCTTCGTTAGTAAATTATGGCCACTTCCGTTTTTGCTGTCTAATAAACTGAGCCGTCATATGTTGTGCGTAAGTGTGTGCGCGATGGCTTACTTATGGGATCCTGCCATCCTGCCGAACTTCACTTTTGTTTGGCCACCGAAAACAAATTGACGTAAGTCGTGTGTAATTTATAATGAAATATTATATACGCTCGTTTGGCAGTTAGGCAGTCAAGTGTGCGGGAGGTAATAAATGACAATGTGTGGTGTGATATCTGGCCGGCTTTTCGTGTTTCTGTTTCTTTGAGTGGCGAGTAAGAGAGTATTCTTGTAGGCAATTTAATGCGTGTTTTCCTGGAATCATGAAGCGAAATCTCTAAAAACGATTTGACAGTTGATTTTGATTATGCAATCGATTAAGTCCATTTAAAGGCAGTTCATGGAATCTCCAATTGTAAAAGTATGGGGGATTGAGGAGGTTTAGAAAACCCAACGTACGGGCTTCATGAATTCATGGAAGACTAATCAACTGAAAACATTGGCTGGCCCCAAAAGTTTTGTAAATTACTCTGGGCAAAGAAAACTCAACGTTTTATTTTACCCTGAGTAAAATGTAAAGAACACATTTACGGTGCAAATAACACTGCTCATTTGATTACCCGCAAAACTATCAAAATGCAATTTTGTTTGCACTAAAACTAAGATTAGTTGGCGTGCAGTTCGCAATGCAAAGCGGGCAGGAAGTCTTAGGAAATATTTTTTGTTGCACATATTAGGCGAATCCCCAAAATACGTAAGTCAACTGTTCACTTATTCGGTCGACAGAAGCCAACAGCTCAGATTTTTGTGTGTTTGCAAACATGCCGCTACAAATTCGTGGCTATGTATCTAATGCACTGCTAGCATGCAAAATGGCAGTCAGAATAACGCCCTGTAATTAGACCATGACACGCTAAGTGCACGAACACATGGACGTAAAAAGGAGTTTAGGAAGGTCCTTCGGGGAAATGTCTGGGGGGAAATGCTTCAAGTGCATGCAATGAAACTTACTTTCCGCTTTCTTTCCAGGGACTGTGTGCCATTTGCAAGTTCTATTTGCTTAGACAGGCACATTTTCCATTTCAATTTGGCCACCAGCCCTCGCAACTCTGCCCGGAAAAGTGTTCCTTATTTTGTAAAGCCTTCCTTCCATCCAGATACCCGAAAAAGTTGGAGGCGTAAGAAGCCAATTATGAACTTTGACTTATCAATTTCTTGGGAAATGACCGCACACACTAAAATGGTCAAATTCTGTTGGTCAAATTTAATGCGCAATTTAAATTCAATGCCTTGGGTTCTTACTACATGTATAGCTCACTTTCGAGGGTCAAGTGGCCATTGAAAAGGTGAACTCTCTTCGACCATTTCCCCGAGATGTGACAAATTTTTCATGCATATTTTATACGTTGGCTTTGAGTGTTCCACGGCCCTAACAGTGTATGTGTGATTGGTTGTGTGCACATGGGAAACTTTGTGTGAGTGACCCCGGGATGGAAAAACAAAAATACACATTTTCCAAGGTGGCTGTGGGTGGCGCTTGGGCTTTTTCCAGCGGGGTTATAAATATGGTTGGCGCTTTAAAAGCGCAATTTTCTGTGTCAATATTGAATATTTAAATTTGTATAAAGGGGAAATATATATAAAGTCCAACACACCAAGCATCGAATATTAAGTGCTCTTCAATGGCCCAAAGCTAAAAATAAACATTTTAGTTTTTCGTTGAATAAAAAATTAATTACATGCTGTGCTTTAAAAAGTAGTGTAAGGTGTAGTTATAACTAACAAAAAACAGTGATCCACAACTTCAAAAAGTTTTTAATTTATAATTATTTAATTAATTATTTCTATTACTGTTTATTGTTCATTTTCTATTTTTAAAAAATGTCCACGTACTTTATAAAACTAGAAAGCCCATCTAGCGAACAAGTATTATCCTTCTACAAAAACTGCAACGGATTTATATGATAATATATCCGAAAACGTAAAAACGAAAATGCCAGAAGTGTCATGCAACATTGTTTCATAACTGTGAGAGGCAGAGGAAAAGTGGAAAAATGTCACACACACGCGCACATTTATACTCAAATGGCGGCCATCAGCAGAGACTTTGCTTTTCATACATATTGTAGATTTATTGATAGCGCTCCACGTTCACACAACCAAATACGCAAGCCCATGAGCAGAACGCATCTGCACAGAGAAAAATTCAGGAAACTTCAATAAGCTGTAATCAATTCTTTTAGATAAGAACATTATAACTGCAATTAAATAAAACTTGCTACGTCTGGCTGGCTGTTTTTAATTTACATAGAAAGTGATATAGTTTTCTCCCAGTGTACAGAGTCAGGGCGACACACATAAACTTGTACACATACACAATCAACATAAACGCTTCAGTTAAAGTCAATATGTAGTCAAGCGCTTCGTTTATAACACAGAGTTGACAAAAGTTTCCGACGCCCTTTTTCTGTCAGCCGCTTTTTTTCTGCTCATATTTATGGCTTTCCATCGTCACTTGTAGGTAGTTATTCCAGAGTTATTGTAGAAGCTTGTATACTTGTATGTTGGCAAAGCCTAGGAAATTGCAATCGCAAGCAGCAAATACAATCAGCAACACAAACGCAGACACAATCCCAAGGGACGAGTGACTATCTGTCTCGACGAAGGAGTTACGCAAAATGGGCGATTTGATGTATGTACTTATGTCCTGGGAATCCCCTGATGGGAATCGATTTGTGGGTCCTTGTTTAAGCCCTGATTGCAGGACGACTAGCTGACTAGATGCAAGAATGGTTACTTATTACTAATTGGAAAGCTTTAGAAAGGGAAGATTCTGAAAATGTAGTACTAGTATTGGATGCACTATGGTACTTGGCTGATATTGAAGATTGCTTAGCATAATTTGTTTATAATTAAAAATAAAAATGCTAATTTGTTTCTATTACTTGTTAAGCTCTTCCCCATGTATCATTTATATTCAAACCGAAATTATAAATTCTGCTCTTATTTTTCTAAAAATTTCCTAAGCTTGCAATTAAAATGGCTTTTAAATTAGTATTTGAAAAGTTGGTTTCAAATATTTGTGGCCTTTAAAAGCACTCAGCTTTCGTCACGAACTGTGGCAGAATTTTCAAAATTCCAGTACCGTAGATGGAAAATTAAAATTTCAGGAGTCCGCTTGCTTTGCATTGACAAATCAAGCCAACGCTTAAAGACATGCAAATGCTGATGGAAATCTTTGAGAACTTGACACTAAATGGTACGCAGGGGCTGGGGAAATAATAAATGTAATTTCGAAATTTTCCGTTTCCCACTCACCCTCGTTGCGTTTGGCAATTGTGTCTGGCGTAGGAAAATGAGAAAAGTAACCTCATTCTGGTCTTTGTCTGACTCGATTCGCCCTCCCACCGACAATCTCGTCCAGCTGCAATATTTGTTGTGCCAAGTTTACGGGCAGCAGACAAAGTAAAAAGTTTACTTCTTTTTCCTTCCTTTTTTCAGCTCTGCAGTTTCTTTTTCTTTGGCCGCTTTATTCCGTGTTAATTCGGCTACTGTGTAGCAGAATGGGTCTTGCCTCTATTGTTGGCATTCATATGCATAACTCTTACATCGGCAGGGTTTCAGACGGAAAAAAGTTAAGAAGAACTTCATTTCCGCGTGCGAACAGGAACACGCACCAGGCGGCTCTCGTTTCGATTTCCTGTTCCGCTTTCGGGACCGACTGCCGCCGTTTGCGTGTGGAATGTGGCACGCACTCGGGCACACATCAATGACCCGTCCCCTTCCACGACCCAGGCCTCATTAATAATGTATATTCGATGGGTTTGGATCTCCCAATTCGATTGGTTAAGGGATAAGGAGAGGATTGGTTATAATCGAAATGGTTACACAGAAACTTAAGTTCAAGATAAAATCATTCTTTAAGTTTCAAATTGTCATATTTTTTCCGTACACTTCCATTTGGTTCGAGTGTCACATATTTAGGGCACTTTTCAGACGAAAAGCAATATTGTGTGCCTATACTTATCCCAATGACCCACTTCGCTTGCGTACAGTGCTCATGATAAATATTTGTTTATTTTCTGGTTTACGCAATCAAACAAGCTTTCGGCAACTCTCGATTGGCTTATTGGATTCAGTCGAAACCATAGACACAAAGGAAATATTTCATTATGAATTCAGGCAGCAATGCTGCGATGGATTTATGGAAAACATGAATGCAACTGTTTCCATTTCCAAATATATAGGGGTCAAGAATACATTTATCAATTGGTCAATGGGCAAGAAAGCCCTCTCATAATGCGCTATTAAGTGAGCCTTGAAGAGCTTAATCACATGGAAATGCTAGAGATTAGAAATTATGACATTCATTTTTCACCAATCCCCGATTAAGGGGATAGCGGCCATTTCTCAGTGGGCAAACAAAAGTCAGTTAAGCACAAAATATGGCCAGCATTCAAACAGCTGATAAACTTGAAATCTACACACGAACGAGCAAGCCAGATGAGGGTTCAAAACCCGGAGGGGCACGGTTTTAGGGGAATAAAAAGCCCAATGGACTTTTGCCTGGAAAAGCGGCAAATCATGCTTAATGTGGCATTTGTATGTTTATTTTTTTATTTTTATACATTTTCCTTCTACGCTTTTCTCAGCGAGAACAAGCCGAGGACTTAAAAGGGAACGCCGAAGGACACGGCAACAACAATAATGCCGTAAAAAGGCAGCAAATAAAATAAAATAAGACGAGATGCGAAGCGAAGCGATGGGAAAGGGTCCAAATGAAGAGCAGGGCCAGGAGCAGGACGCAGGCAAAGCAATGGCGATGGCATGGAGCAAATAAAAACCACAGAGGCGAGAAAGGACTTCACTAAGCAGCGGCCCAAAGCAGAGAAAAGCTAAGATGATATAAATTTTATTGTCATGTCCAAGTAGATTAAACTAGCTGCATATCCGTCCGAGTCCAGAGTCCCGAATTCCGGCTCGTCGAATCCCGTGAACGGAGCTCAAAAAGTAGCTACCAAAAGGGCAGAAGAGATTTATGTGCTTATTTGTGCGCCCGTATGCGTCTGTGTTTCTCTGTGTGGTGAGGATAATAAAAGTATATTTTTCACTTTTAACACAGCAAATTCATATTAGGACATTTAGGGACTCGTGTTCCACGCAAAAAGAGCTGCACAATCTTTCATCCTTATGACATTCAGCCGTGCAGTAAGACTCTAAACGTTTTGTGGTATAATTTCTGGCATGAGTAAATGAGAGAATGAAATCTTTAGCCTTATATTATTGTGTGACCAACTGAATCGTGTGGCCTGAATTGTATTTTTTTTTAATTTCCACCCACCTTTTTCATCAATGATCGATTATAAATTTAGCTCAGCTTGGTATCACCTTTTTTGCCTAACTCGCAACTCACTTCGACATGAGCCGACAAAAATAAATAATGATTTATTCATCTCGGTGCCCTTCTGACAGTTGGGCAACCCAAGGCAAAAAATTGAGGCTTCGGCTCATTAAGATAAACTGTAAAAAATTTACATATTCTCCTCCGGTTTTCTTTTCCACTTTTTTTTTTTAAACGATTTATTATGAAATGCCCAAGGTCCTTGATTGGATGAGTTTGTTATCCCTTGTAAGTATGTCCTTATATCTGTTGCCTTTGCTGTGCGCAAAAAGTTGTCCTGTTTTTCAGAGACTGCTTATCCAATTATCAAAACCAGACATTTAATTTTCCCTTTTACTGGGGCTTGCCCTCGACAAATTGCTCGTTCAATTAGCTGCCCTTGAAGATGAGCATTGCACTCGAGAAACGTACACAATTTCCAATTCAATTTAGGTCCGCGTCAGAGAACTGCAGCCCGCCACTGGCACTCTACGTCCACCCGATAAACACTCGGTCTCTAGGCACCCCGTCTTTTTTGACACCCTACTTGCGGCAACAGAAAATATTCGGGTGTTTTACCAACGTTGTGTTTTTGTTACGAGTAAAAAAACCACCCGAGGCCTGCTGCGCAAGAGCCGTATGGGTGAGTGGACGCACAGTCAACGATCGGCCGCAGGTCATTTTTTGTACGCCTAAAATTTGTATGGGTGGAAGCGCGACGGGTATAAGAAATGAAGGGTAAAAGGGAATACCCAAGAAAAATTTCGTGCTCATGTCGGGTGCCACCCGTTTCGAATCATTGCCTTACTAATTTTTCACAAGTCGCTAGCTGAATACTCTAATGACAAATATTCTTACATAAATTCATTTTTGAAATGAATTTTGTGACATTATGTACATAGATTCGGCTATTAGCATTATTACTATTACTATTATTTTTACTATAATTTACATTTAAATAATAAAAACGTTAATAATATATATAATATATAATAATATATAATATAATATATATATATATATATAATAATTAAATTACATATATATATATATAATAATATATAATATAATAAAATATAATATAATAAAATATAATATAATATATATAACTATAATAATATATAATGAAGATGAAGGGCATATTTTACAAAGTATTCGACAAAGTCTAGAGCCACGCCGAAAGAATAGTGTGTAAACGTATGGAGTGTAAAACGCATGGAGTTACGCATCTTGTCTGTGACTCGACTATCTACAAGAGTAGATAGACTGATAGAGACTATAACCCGAGTATTTTTAGAAACACCCGAGTATTTTTGGAAACACCCATGTGTTTAACGGTAAACCCACAAGTGTTTTTGTCACTCATCCCTTCTTAGGCATTTGTCTTTTTCTGACTGTTTGTCTTCTCTACCCTCCGTTATGGGTGCCGAGTATGATCGGCACCCGAGACGCAGGTCACCGTATTGATTCGGGTGCGGGCACAACGGGGTGTCTTGTCTGCATGTGCAGACGTATACTGTGTGTTTGTAAGTACCCGCGATGTGCGTGGCGGGTAGCACCCGCACACAAAATTGTTGGGTGTGAGTCGAGTGGCTAAAAATGCCACCCTTGCAGTTCTCTGGTCCGCGTCTCAAGTTTCGGCGCAAACAATTTATCATAATTTCCCAAAGAAGTAAATGAGAAAAAATGAAAACTCTTGCAACTCAGCAGAGTTGGCACGCCTTCATCGGCAGAGACCTTTCCTGCCATCTGCTGTCAAAGACAAATTGCAGGTAAAATGTAAATTCTTTCATACTTGAGCGAATCTTTATTTATTCTATAGGTATTTACTTTTATTCATTTTTCATGCCGAGACAAGGCGACATTTTCCTTATCGGCTAGCCGAAAAAGTGAACCGTTGTTATAGCAATATAAACTCATCTAATTGGACACTCCTAATGCAAATGGGACACTCCTATAAATGGTATATACTAGAATATAGAGGAAAAATATATTCTTTATAAGAAATAAATAATCCATAAAATTCAAAAACACAGATTTCTTTACAGGACTGATAAAATGACAAATTTAAAAAGTAAATGAATCAAACTGTGAGCCGACAGTCATTGTTTTGTTTGATTATGCTAAATATACAATTATACAATCTTGAATTACGTTGCAACTACAAATGTCAAAAAGCCATGAAAATATATCTAAATTTCATTAAGTTGGGAGAGGGAGCTCAGCAAATACATTAAGTATACGCCCCGACGAACTGTAAGTTAATTGAAAGCCGGCGGCGAAATCAAGGCAAATGTCTCCTCAAATGATGGACGACTGTCTTGGTGGAGGAACTGGCTGACAGACTGAGGCAGTCGCTCTGCGGCTCAACCTCCATTGCCGTCGAGCAGTATATTAAATTTAGCTCTTAACGCGGTGATAGACAATCAAATTTACTTCGATTCGCAGTGCACTCTTCGACTCCTCGACTGACAGGTGCCGCGCTATTTGAGTTGCCAGAGTTGGCTCAGTAGTTGGCCCAGTTGGCTCAGTTAGCTGAGATAACTGACTGCCGCTGATGGTTCCCATTAAGTCCCAGTTACACGTCCGGATTCCCCACGGCCAATGCTCCTTTGGGTTTTAATTAAAATGTAATTTACTACCCTGTCGAACGGCGGCGGCTTCGTTGGAGTTCGCTGCCGTTGCATTTCCCAGTGGCCAACTGAAGTTGACTGGCAGACTGACGTATAGACATCCAGACAGATCGATACAAAAGAACTGAATATTTAAGGAGCATTCAGATTCAACCGGAGTCGATTTTCCCAAGAACTGAATAAAACTTAACTGAATATTAAAGAACTCTATAGTCGATTCCCAGATGACTGGTGCCTGCCTTTCTAACGACATTTAAAGTATTTGAAGGTTGTGGGATTATATTAATGTTCCATGACCCTCAAAACCAATTTAATTCCAAAAACACTTTCTAAATAAACAAAATGAACAAATAAATGGATATTTTAATGGATATGTTGAAGTTTTAGTGCGTAAATTCAAACAAACTTGTACTTGTTTACAAAACCGACTGAGTTAAGACAACTCTCCAGTGGGCATTTCATACCACACTGAACTCAATTTATAAGATGAAATTTAATGGATCCCCAACTACTTTCACTCTTTTACAGCTCAAAAAGCTTAACAGCTGCAGACAAATGTGGCAAATCGCTTTGGATTTTCTCCAGACAGGACCAGACATACTTTTAGGCATAAATTTGGCCACTTTGCATTCGGGACCGAGGACCTTCGTTTCGGCTTAGCGTATTTTTTCTTTCGGAATTTGAAAAATGCTCAAGCATTTGTCCATTTGCGTGCAGCACAAGCACAAAAAAATATTAAAACCCCCGTAAAAAAAATCCGAAAAAAAAGATATTTTAAACTTCACCAAGGCTGACCCTTTTCTGGCGTTGGCCTTAGGGATTAACGGAGGAAAGAAAAATTGAGGCGAGTTTCCCCCGGCCAGCCGGCTGCCAATTTATTCAAATGCCTTGCAAAGTGCTAAATAAACAAGACTCAGTCCCCCGACACTGTCATGTCATTTTTCTCGGTTTTAGCTGGGTGCAAGAAAAAAAATATATAGCACACTTATTTGGTGTTAGCCAAAAGCCCCTTTCGCCCCCGCACTCACCTTGTATGGGCACATAAATATTTAGATAGAGGCAGTCCTCTGATTGATTCTGCAGATAGGGCAGCAATCGCTTCAGATACTCCAGTCTGCCCTTGGGCATCCGTTCCAGGGCCGCCGTCTCGTTGTGAATGTCCGGCAATCTCTGCGGGCAAACCGGGCTGAATCTGCAAAATCGAAAAAGATTTGAGTGCCCAGCTTGTCAAAGGAGAAACTTTCCATCATGGCATTTCGCTCGTTGTTAAAAAAGGTTTCCTCACCCCGAAAAATAAAAAAAAAACAAGCGAAAAAAGTTTTTGGTAAATAGGCTTATTTTTATGCCCGGCCTCTAATGTCGTTATAAATAGATTAATTTGCCGGAATTGTGTAATCTTTGAGGGATTTTTTCAGGGGGGCCTGTAATGACTTGAAGAGAGCCCGAGTCAAAGTCAACTTTGTGATTGTCTTTTGGCCATAACAACTTTTAGATTTGAACGCAAAGTTTGCGTTTTAATTTGTTTTTGTCAATTCGTCTCCTTTCCATTTCTTCGCTTCTGCATTTTTCTCCTTTTGGCCGAGGCTTATTTTCGATCTTGGTAAATTGGTTTTCGATTTGGCTCTTATCGTTCCATATTCCCCATTGGCAAATCTCCCTTTGTGTGTGCACTTGTGCAATTACTGATTTCCTCCCTCTATTCCCACAAACTGGCCATGCAAATGCCAGAAGCGTACTCTTTTTTTGGCCTTGCGCTCATTTATGAATCTGATGGGATTCGAAATACACTGATAGAAAATTTGGGTATTCAGGTAATTGAAAATAGAACAAAAAGTGTGCTTATCGAAGGACAATACTTTAACTAAACAATAGACTGATATTTATTTTATGCCTGATTATTAAAATAAGTTTTAATCTCTGAAAAATTTTTGAATAATACATCTTCAAAATAACATAGTATTATTTCTCAATAATATGCATTAAAATTGATTTAATCGAATAGAAAAAGTTCTATAACTTGGAATACCTTAAATTGGTAAATTATAACGTAAATATTGCAAATAAATATTTTTCACCAGTGCTACAGGGTTTAGATTCTGCCATCTGCTTTTAGCTGGCAGTGTTATTATTTGTTTTTAATCTGATCTATGTGTGGAAGAGTTATTCACATACGGCCATGTTGAGCCCACCTGTGTTCCATACATTCCCGTGAAAGACAGGTGCTGCCCAGGTAAAATTACGCTCGAATTCGTGATGGCAGTTGAAGATTTGTGCCAGTACAGGCTTTTAAAGGATTGGCAATCGAACGAAAGGGTACTGTGGCCACTAATGAATTAAAGCCGATACGATTTGTCTGGCGAAAGCCTTCAATTCCATTCATCAGGCCTTTGTGGCCGTCAGAGCTCCTCCTAATTTGCAGTTGAGTGCTGGGATCCCTTTAAGTAGGCGGCTTAACTCATTAACCGACACAGCTCCTGTTGGCCACCAAATTGTCATAAAGCGAAAATCAATAGGAGCATTTAAGGGAGAGTTGCTGCTCCATTCCCCCGGCTGGCTGCCCATTATGAAGCTTCCTCTTCCAGTCATCCAAAAATGCATTAACATTAATGACATTGCGAAACGAGAATTTATTTTATTTAATTTCCTTAACTTTATTTCGCCGTTTGCCCTTTTATCTTTGTTATTACCGCCCACTCTGCTTTTTGTTTACCATGGCGAGTATATTTAATTTTTGGTTTTTATGGCATTCCAAACGCCTCGCAGAAAATTGGGAATCTACTTGGAAGTGACCCTCAGTGGGTCGCCAGTTAATGGACGCTTGTGGTGGCCATGCGATTGCCATAATAATCATTAATTTTATGGCAAAACAATAAGGCAGGTAATAAAAGTTTCATTTTCGGGCTCCATTCTCCCTTCGCCTTTTTTTAATGTAGCGGACATGGTGTCAACCTCGGAACCCTGCAGCCACATGAACGGGAGCTGGAGCAGCTTGGATGAGCAGAAAATATTAAAAATAATGAAAGTGAAAAGTTTTTACGGCAACTCTCTCGTAGTTGTAGTGGCTGCCAGTGGTTGCCAGTGGTCCAGGGGACAGGTAACGAAATCCAGCTCCATCCTCCCCAGTTCGAGGTCATAAAAGCCACATTTTGCCTTTTTAATGTTGCCCCCCTGGCAAACGAATGGCGCACACTTCTCAAGTGGCAAGCGATCTTGTTTATGCCACTTTGCAACCGCTGAACTTTCGCAGATAAGAACGGGTGGTGGCACGCAATACAGGTGGGTTATATATCTATGTGTATGTAGTCTGCTGGAGGGGAGTGGTTGAGTGGCGCTAATAAAATGGGTGCCGCAATTAAGGTCAGGGTGAGTTCTTCTCGCCATCGATGCTGCATTTGCAAATGGCAGGGCATTAAAAACTTGATAATTACTTGTAGATTCCACAGACAGCTGTGGGGGCGAATAATCATGTTTCCCGGTGGGGCAATTTACTTTACAATCATCTTATACTTTACTATTTCCATTTTGCTGAGATGTTACGTGATAGCAGTGGGAAAACACCATTGGATTGCTTTTCGAAGTTAAACAGAGCTATCAAACGCGAAAACTCGTACTCTTTTAAGTGGCATGGGTTGAATTTAATTTACATTGTTTTATAATTTCAGATATATTATCACCTTTAAAATTGAGCAATTTCCATGCATATAATTTAAATACGCGGTGTAGTTCAAGCTTAAGTTATTGGCTAGATAGCTAGTTTAAATATATTGGTTATAAGATTTTCAATTTGAAATGCCGGACTAAATATTTGTTTAGCTGTTTTAAGAGAAATTTGGCCAAATTCTGTTAGCCTGTTACATTTCTGTTACACTTTCAACATATTTGCTTGCTGACTAATAGCTAATATCGCATTGCATTTCTCGAACAGCACCTGTTTTCAGGGTAGATTATTTGCCACAAACAGATATCTGCGAAATTTGAGCAAACAATTTGAAGATTGTGACCCTGGCCAGTGAGAAACTGCTCGGTAGCCAAGGCACGCGGTCAAAAGCAAACAAGGTTATAGGCATGGCTCCTCATGCTTCCCATCCCCCTGTGCTATTCCGAAATACATGCAATTTGGAATTCTCAAACAAAACATAAAGCAAAGCTCGCCCAAAATGCTCCAGTTTTGTGTACATTTGAGCGGAAGGCCAGGATAATCTGCATGCAGGGGAAAGAGGCTCGAGAGCAGACAAAGCTTCAAGGGTCAGGGTTTTGGGGATATTATGGCGCACTTTTGCGGAGGAGGAGTGCGAACGCTTTGTGGTAAGTAAATGGTAGCCAGGACACCAGTCCGGCCAGATCCGCTGGCGTTTTCGGCTTGAATACATCAAACAAAAGCATAATCTTAGCCAAGCAGAAAAATACACGCATACACCGGGAGAATAATTGACAAAAATATTAACTAAAATTGGATTCATATATCTTCATGTTGACTTAAACACAATATTATCTTAGGGAGCTTGAATGAAGATTTGTGCCATTACGTGTTTTAATGTTTGACATGTTTTGTCCAGTATTGGGCTATTTTTTTCAGTGCACACCTCAATGGAATGGGCAGGTGATGAACGAAGGGCACCGGATCGCATAAAATTATACGCGACATTGCGGCCACGTCAAGTAAAATAGATTAATTTTACCTGTGGCCAACGGGCCAGAAGGTTGTCGTCCTCATCCTGATTTTTCCATCCCTCCCACCGTTCACACAAATTAGATTGGCTGGCGACACAGACTGAGTCGGAGTCGCAGGCCCTGGAACTCACACCTTGCTCGGAAAATCTCCTTCGGGCGTAAAGCTTTCTTGCCTCAGTCAAATTAAATAAAATCCAATTTAAAATGAATTTTCGCAATTTCATTTAAAAGGGCAACAGTTTGTACCGCCGCCGCCGCCGAGTCAGTCGGAAATTTATGCGGCTGATGTCCTGGAGAAGTCCTCCCGCCCCGCACCTCCGCTCTGGGCCCTTAACCCTCCGCATCCTTGTGGTTACCACTTGCTCTTGAGCCTCAAATTGGAATTAACGTTTTTAATGACGGCGCAAGCTTCGGTTTGTCGGTGCGAAAGAGATGCCTCACAAACTGCTGCACGCACATTCTGATGGTCCTTGTGAAGGACCTTACCGCACCTCCTGCCCGCCATTCATTAATGCGCTTTTTTATTAGGAAAATCGTTAACTTGAGTTTCTCCACTTAGCGTTTTTGCGTCAAGCTTTTACTTTCGTCTTTATTAAAAACTTTGGCGTCATGCATAAAACTCGTCAGTTTATTGCGATTTTTACACTCCGTTTATGAGCCAGAACCTGGAGCTGTGGGACCCCGGAGCCCTGGGTCCCGGGCTCCTGGAACCTGGTCAGGAGCGGTTGGCCACTAATCCGCTTGTTTTTCATAATCCTTACGCCACAGGCAACGGCCAGGACCAATGTGCAGCCGTTGGAACAACAGCACCAAAGTGCAAAGTGGCTGGCGGAATTTATTTCATTTTTATTAAAGACGTTGTGGCGGAAAATGCGTGGATGAGGTTGCCAAAGTGGGTGGAGGGTGCTACAGTGGGTGCCCGGGTGGTGGTGGTTCGGTGGCTTGGTGGTGACACGCGTGGCTTGTCAAAGCCATGAACAGCTGCTGCCTTTGCCGGGCTAGGAATATGTGTGGACATAATTTTCTCTCTTTTTTACTTTCAGCGCTGCCTCCATTTTTTGTGGTTGCGGCAAATTATTTTTGCAATGGGGCCGATGGAAGTCGACGAGTAACTTGTGGTGGAAAGGTATGTGGCCTACGCAACGTTAAATTCGTGTGGGAGAGGAAAATCAGGGCAGAATTTAGTTCAAAGGGCAGAATGTGACAGGTGAGGAGCAGTGCAGGCTAGAGGTGAATAAACTAGTTCATGACCTTAAAAATATGTAAGCAAATGAGTTTGTTTGTCTACCTCGTTTTCGAATCATTAAACCTTAAAATATAAATCATAGGTTCCAAAAAAGATGTTAACCCAGTGTTAAGCCACAGAACTGAAATTGAAATTTAAGTCAAACCACGTAACTACATAAGCTAGGATACCAAGTACCAAGAGCGGTACCCATTTCCCAAAATCAGGCTAATGACCTATTGTGCCAACTGTCCGTGGACAACTTTATTACGCTGACGTGCTGAAAAATCTCCCGACCATTACTCAAGCCGTTTTATTGGCTCCTTTTGCGGCTGACCCCCGCTGTCAACAAGACGCGCTGACAAATAAAGCCGCTCTCACCTATCCGGAAAAGCGACGATGATGCGGCGGAGGAGGCCTTGAATTACCCAAAAATTGGCGGGGAAATTCGAGAATGCGAGAATCATCAGTCTGCTGCGGGGCCGCAGGTGCTGTTCTTTGTTAAACTTGAAAAATTATATTTTATTTGCCGGGCCGCGCTGTGTGCCGTACTGATTTCGCGGCCCTTTTCCATCGGCATTATGGGTCTGGTGCCCCGGAAAAAGGGGAAAAACTTTTGCTGCTGCCCCAGTACGCTTCCCTTTTTTTTTTTACAACAATGGCAGGGAAGTAAGGGAGCCGGGAATATCTCTGGGCATCTTTGTGAATAATGATTTGCCACTTGGGAGCATTTGTAAATTAGATGCCGCTGTGTTGCTGCTGCTTTCCCGTAGCGCTGTTTGCTGCCGGGGACGGCGTAAATATTTAATTTGCGAGATATTCCGCGAGGAAGTCGGCCGACTAAGTTGACCTTTGACTTGTGTTTTCCCCATTTTTTTATATTCCTTACTTTCAGAAGCCATTATCGTTATGTCCATTGTTGTCGCCGGCTCGGGTTGCACGGGTTGTAGCATTTTCCATTATTTTCATTACTTTCAGTTACACTTGGCTTTCAGCATTTTCGGACCGCCGCCTGCGCACTTGACTCAATAATGAGTCAGTTAATTGAGGTGACAATGGTTGGGCACTCTTGAGAGACTTGGCGATTTCGGCACTTGACTTATGGCATTTTGATCATTTTATGCACTCGAAAGGCAAATCAAACTCAACCCTTTGGGGAGGGAGATGATTTAGTGCTTTTATATGGACATGCTTCTTGTCAGACGGTGGAAGTCGGCAGACTTCTCGGGAAATTTATTAAATTACTCGGACGAGGGATCGGGCTTCTCCTAATAGGATTGGAGGGACCAATTTTTAAGCTTGCTTGGAATGGTTTCTTTTTGATTAATTACTGCATAAAGTTTTTTTATGGTATTGACCGATTTAACCAAATCAAATGTAATTATTTACCTATGCTGTGTAATAAACTTAGATTTCGTTTTATAGCCGTCTCTATTAAGTCTTTTTGATCCAAACCCATATTAAAGAGTAATGGTATATAATATGTTAATATGATTTCGCTTTTCTAAACCTTTGAATAAATATTTTAAAACAGTTTCTGCGGTTAGGCTAATCCAGTGTAATGGCTCCTGTTACCCCGCGTTAAAATTCATATAGCCGACTCACCTGTCCGCCTTTTTGACACCTGACCACATGGCCGCGGAGACGGGCGGCATGAATCTCAAATTGCCGACCGGCGGCGAGGCGTAGGGTATTCCCCGGTACGCCTCCACCGGATCCAAGTGCCTTCCGTCTAATTGGACAATTACGCCCGAGATGGCGCCATTGCGTGTGTTGATAATCCGCGACGAGAGCTGCGCGGGTAATTGATCATGGTTCGGACTGTAGTTCGAGTTCGAGTTGCTGTTATTGCTAGTGGGTCTACCACTGCGGTTGCTATTGGATCCGCTGGTGCTCGTGGAAGATGAGGATGAGGAGGATGAGCTGCTGCCGGGGGACGACAAGCCCGCCGACGATGATGAAGTGAGGGATAATGAGGGCACGGAACTGGAAGTGGCGCTGCTGGAACCGATCAGCACGAGTCCGCCATTATTCGCCGACGAGGGACTCTTTTGCGAAGTGCTCAGGTTGCCGCTGTTGCTGCTATAACTAATGCCCGCTGCCGAGCATCGGGCCATACATATATCCAGGGCGACCAGAGTCAGCAGAGATGACCACGCCCACGCCGACCTCCTCCTCGGGGGCGGCACTTTCCGCCGCGTTCTCGTTGCTGCTGATGGCGGGAGTTGTCGCTTCGAGAGCAGCATAACCATTATTATTATTGGTCAAAATGGCCACGTCGCAATGTTGTCGTTGTTTTTTCGATAACTTGATGTCCGGACTGGTGTGTTATCCTTTTTTTTGCCCTCTTGTATAATTGACCACAAGTAGCTGTTTGTGGCGTGGCCTGGTTATCGCTCTGCTTGTTTCAGCAAGTATTCCCACTTTTTGCTTTCCGTTTTCAATTTTCTGTTTCGTGTTTGTGCAAAGTAATATATGGCAGTTTCACAAACCTGGAATGAAAAAACAAGTTATTGGTTACAATTTATACGCTTGGGGACAATTATCCGATGGCATTTACTGCCTTTCAGCAAATGTTTATGGATTTACAAAGTCACTAGCACACATTCATTCATTAATATATATCTATAAATATCTATTTATAAGTTCACTTGTTTAAATAGCTACATCGAATTCAACTATTCGTTAGCCCTATATTCTCCGCTCTTCTCTTCCGCTCTTGTGGTGTCTTCAAGGCAATTCAGTGAAGTGTGTTCCTTGAACCATCTCTTTCTTTCCTCTCTGGCGTTTTTTAGTCTGACTGGGGCATTTCCCCCGAAGTAGAAAGGCCCATGAAGTGGGTAAGAATCCCCCGCCCACTGCGTATTCGTCTTGTTTTTTGGTGTGTTTGCCAGCTGGAGCATCACCTTGTATGCACTTGGTGTAGTGTCCTTGCCCTTGTTGTAGTTGACAAAAACAACAGCCAAACGAAGGGGTTTTGTGGGTGGCGTGGCAGGGAAGTGGTCTGGGCTGGGCTGGGACAGTTGGCATTTTGCATATGCCAGACATGTCAGTCTCGCAGGCAGGCAGGCAGAACCGAGACTCCTGACAACACGAGGAGAATGCCTACGTGGAATGACTAGGAAGTGGGTGGTGGTGGAGGTTATTGGTGCAGGGAACAAAGCTGTAGCCCTCTCATTGCCTGACTGACATTCGGTCATTGGATCAACAATTCAAAGGACTTAAACGAAGGATGTTGGCAGTCAATTAACCGAACTGGCATAAGGCTTATTAACGGATCGGTTTAAGAGTCTATTCTATTTATTTGATATAGTTAAAAATGTAAAAAATACAAAATATATAATTCTATAATTATAATTCAATAATTTTCATATTTTTTTTCTTAAGTTTCAGAAACATTTACTTATAACTTAATTTCTGCACAAGTCCCCGACATCAATTCTTCCACGAGGAGTAATTCGTTCCCTTTTCGTCTCTTCTACTTATGGCTTGAGAAAAAGGTGCTCCACGGTCTTATAAGCCGAAAAGCAGCAGTGCACGTGATCCCTGTCGCTTTTCTCCCCTGTAACCGTATTCTTTTCGGGGGAAGAAGGGCATTTTTATTCAGCTGGCACTTACTTATTCCGTGCGTTGGCTCTTCTGCTGTCTGCGGCTCGAGTGCAGGTGCTAAGCCCTCCTGTCGTGCATGTGCGTTGGATGCTGGATGTGGGATGTCCTTGCTCCTGCCGCAGCGCGTCCTTTTCGTCCTACTCCCGCTCGTTCTTGAGAATCACTTCACGTACTGCTCGCTCAGCCGCGTCGTCTGCTGCTGTTGCTGCTGCGTTTTCTGAATGCCGGCACGCTACAATTGTCATGCAAGCGGACATTCTCCACGGAGACGTTCACGTACTCAGCGATGAGCAGGATTCCGAGGAGGAGCACAAGGCGCTGGCCGACTGCTTCTGGGGCTCCGGTTGGCGTCCTTCCATCGCGGATTATGCTGCAATCAGATCAGAGAATTGGCACACTTTATTAGACCTTTCATTCCATCCCATGTGGTACTTAAACAATGCTCAGTAATTATACAGCACGCGCCATTTGCGCATTTGGAGGCAAAACAGTTGTGCCTAGATATTTAGATAGAATATACTGCGCTGCGTTGAAGAATACTTCGACTACTTTTGTTGTTAAGAATGTTAAGCAGGCATTCCAATTAAATAATATAGGTATTTCAATATTATTTAAGCAACCAAACCGAAATGATTTTAATTTGAAAGTCAAGTCTCTTTGATAAATTTATTAATATTTAATAAAAGCAATCCGAAACCAAACTAAAATTGTTCCCATTTGACGAACGACGTAACTGCAGGGTATTAATTGAATCACTGACTTGGAGCTGGTGGAAAATTTTAATTATATGATGCCCTCAAGTGTAAGTAAATTATTATGCAGATCATTAGCAAAGTAATTAGACCCGGCAGCCGCCTCGCCCATAATCCTCGGCTCACTAGTTGAATTAATTCTATTCCTGGAAATTGAGTTATTCCCACATTCCATCAAATCATACCGCTGGCGTTTGCTGGATTGTTGGTGCTTTTCATTTATTATGCGAGTTTCGACTACATTTCCCGCATATAATTTCCCCCAGGCCAGGAGCGGGAAAGTCGACTCACATAAGTAAATAGGGGGCAGAACAGAAGGGATTTTAGAGTGCGAGTTCCTTAGTTTACTCAACAAATAACATCATCAACTTGTCCGCAGCAGTAGTGACTTTACTTAACTTCACTACGGCCCACTCCCTGGTAACATTGTAAATCATACGCACTGTTGCACAGACGCTTTGTTTTATTTTGCTATTGTGAATGAGTTGAGAGCCCGTCACACTGCGGTGGAATCCTTAAGTTAAACAGTGTGACAAATATACAAATATCCATTTATTCGACCAACAGCTTTAACATTTCCGTTCCCCGCTTACTTTCTTGCTTTTTGAGTATAATTGAAGGAAGTCTAACTAGGAGTCAGCCCAAACGCACTCAAAGTCTCTGTGTGAACAATAATGCCGCCTTATTACATGACAGGAAAAACATCTCAAACTTTGCTGATTCCTTCCCAAAAATTCTTTGCGAACTTTTGGACTGAAAACAAAAAGTTGTCAAAAGTTCAAATTTGTATACAAGTATTTGGAACGACTTTATTCACATTTGTAATTTGTATCTCGGTTCTCGAAGAGATAATTGGATTCGAGAGTGTTTTCATGTTGTTTGCCTAATTTAATTGCAAATAAACGAAACGAAATTCCAGTTTGTGAAATACTTTTGCTTTAATTAAAAATCAAAACGCGATAAGCGGCCCAGGGAATTGCCATGGAAAACGTTGTATCATGGAAAGTCGGTCGGGGAATAATATCTCCAGCGAAACCAAGAAGTAGTCTCTTGACTTTCCAACTGGCCGCAATTTCCGCCCTGCCGCAACTTTTTCTGAGCTCTTTGCTCCATAAATTCCGCGCCAGCTAGGCGGAGCATCCGCACCCGCACTCGCATCCGCATCCTCAGCTTCAGCTATTTTACCCAGTCCAAGGGTCATTAATTTGTCTTTTGAGGTGGAGGCGAGGGTGGATGAAAAGGCATTTCGGACGAGGAGCAGTCGTTGCCGCCGAGGCAGTAAACTGCTTAAGTAGCACAACTAAATTAAGAATTGTGGGCCAAGCAATTAGAAAGAGGGCAGCAGGCGGTTCGCAGACAATGGGCAATAAAGTTCAAAGTTGGTCAATCCTTAGGTGTAATGTATATTTGTTGGCCACGATTCTTCCTAATCTATCTTCTCCAAAAGAGAAGTGCAAGCACACACGCATGTTCCATAAAACCCACTTGATACATGAAGAAAATCAGAGAACTTCAAACGAATATTTTGGAATTCACCAAAACTACATAGTTGGCATAAAAAATTAATACCGTTTGTATCTCTTACATTGTAACATTTTGTCTAAAATTCCTTTTTATTTGATAGATTTAAATCTATGTTACAAACAGTTTTTTCTGTGTGGATCAACTAAGCTGAAGTTGAACTTATTGAAAGACCGCAACGATCCGTATGCTTTATATTCAATGTTCCCGTTCCTCTGGCCGTATGTGAAAAGAAATAGCTTTATAGAATATCGATTGGTACGTTCGCAGACATGTATTTCCGGAAATTTAATCAGTTTTGGTGCTTAAGCGAGTTGGGGAAGCAAACGAAACGAAATATAAAAAGAAATCCAGACCCAAAGGCAAAGAAATGCCAGGGCAGCGGAGAAAATGATAGTGGATTGGGATGGGGTGGGAAGTGAAATTGTTTAGCAGTTGTCTGACTGGAAATGGAAATGAAAATGTTTCTGACTTACTTGCTTACTTGCCTTGGCATTGTTATTTGAGTTTATTGAAATGACTGTCTTGCCTTTCCTTGCCTAAGTGGGTATGAAAATACCCGTGTAAGGCCAGGAAAAATGAGGAGAAGATAGTGTAATATGGAAGGGCTTTTGTTCAAAACCCTTCAAGCCTTTACCTATCATCAGTATCAGCATCGACTGTCTGCAATTTTTTATAATAATTATTTCAGTAAATACCTCGGACCACAAGGAGTAAACTAACAGTTTCCAACACATGACTCCAGGGACCACTATTGTTCTTGCATAAAGCCACGTCTGATAAAACAAAATGAAAGCAAAGAGGAGACAGATACTCGGACCGACTCAAACTGCAATTTTTCATGCAAATTTATGCAAAAATGTGAGAAATTCGCTTCAAGAAAATATGAGCGAAAAATGCAATCTGCAAAAGAGTTAACCAAAGAAGAGCGAAAAAACGAAGATTTAAGTAAGTGGGTGGGAGAACTTTCCAAGTGATGGGAAATAATGCGACTTTTTAACTACGTTTTAGTTTAGCCAAATGCATTTTGCATGTCAGAGTTCGTCTCTTGATAATAATATCCGAGAAAAACTCTCCGACTTTTTATCTGCTTCTCTTCATTGCCTTAATGGGCAGCCTTCTTTTTGCTGCGATTTGGCTTTCATTATGTTGGCCATCCGACAAACAAAGGCTTATAATTTTTTGCTCGCCCACGTTCCTTATTTATGTATGCAAGCGCACAACTACGAGTACTCGCCCTTTCGACTGGATTCCGCCCTCTGCCAGCCAAAATGGCCAAAACAATGGATTTACACAACAACGAAGGAAGAAATTAAACTGCCTTTCATCAGAAAGAGCGCAACTGACAAGTCAACGAGAAGAAAATAGAAAACAATTTCTGGAAAGTAGTGCGGATAAAAAGTACTGTGTGCGAATTATAATACATCTGCATTTTAAAAATAAAATTAAAACGGGGGATTTGTGGCCTGCGGCTTAAAGCATCTCCAAAGTGAATTTAAAATGACCATAAACGCTTACATAACTAAAAAATGAAAGATTGCATTAACTGCAAATGGAAAATTGTAGTTATGCCCATGAAAATGGTGCGACTTTCATGCTTTTTATCCGGTTAACTTCAAGGTACCTTAATTCTTATTTTTAGTGAATAATTTACTTATTCCAATAGTCAACGTTCATGGCGAGTAAGAAAATGTGTAATAAGAACGGTAGCTTTGCTATTTTAAAATTTGGGCTTAGTGCGTAAAACTTAATCAGAAAATGTTTAAATTATGCAATGTTCGACGTTAGGAATTCTCCGAATGAGATACACATGTATTTATCCTTGGGCCAAACATTAGCTACAGCAATAAATTTTTCGCACAATTGGGCCCGGCAAATGCATGGGAAATTAATTTTCCTCGGATTTTACAATTCTCTTCCCATACATGACATAAATAAAACGCTCGCGGGTAACAAATTTCGAAGGCAAATTTTCGGCGCAGTTGGAAATAAATTATCGTTTAATATTGGCAAATAATACGATACCAAGGGATTCCTGCCTCTCTCTTTCCAATCATTCCTGTGTTTTTCGGCCCTGCCAGAAACTCGCAAATTGAATTCGTTAGTCGGCGTCGCATGAAATAATTTTGCCTTGGGGGGTCACCAACAGCAAATGACGAAATAATGATATTAAAGCAACATTACGCCATTACGTAGCAACACACATGCAAAAATAATTGACGACAATGACGCAGGCGACGTACATAGGCAAGCGAAGACATTGCGCATACGCCCCGTAAGCCAAGCCAGACCAAATAATGAGGGTAGAGAGGGAGGCAGGCAGAGTTGGCAAAGTCAAGAAGTGGAGAAAGCGGAAAGCTAAAAGTTATCACGCAAAGGGATGGGCGATTGCGTACCTGTAAGGGTATTTTATCACATATAAGAACTACAACTAAATAAACAGCAAATTACTCAAAAAAAATCAGTACAATCTTGCCATATAAATAAAATAATACAAGGGTTTAAAAATCTAGTTTCCTATATGATTTAAGCTTATAAACATATCTAGTGCTTAGAGTTTGTAAAGCAGAACCACTATAGAGAAAACATTACTTTGAAATCGCAAGCTATAATCAACATTTCGAATCCTTATCAGCCTGCCGCTCCATCACACTTAAGGCAACACTTCCGAATGAAAATCAATTTGCACCGCACACGCCAAAGGACACAAGCCCTAAATATTCATCCCGGCTGAGCACGTTAGTCTTAATTAATTTTTACCCACGACAAAGCAGCGTCCTTGGCTTTGCTCGGGATTACTTTTACTAGTTGTGGCATGGAAGTAGATGCTCTTTGGGGTATTTTAATGACGTTTTCATAAACAGCCGCCGTCGTTCTGTGTTTCTTTTTCGTGTCTCTCAATGCGTTCCTAATTCCATTTTATGCCGTGTGACTGTGGGCCTTCATTCTGAGTATTTGTTTTGTTTGGCCAAAATGGCAGATAAAATAATTTATTGGGTAAAAATCGCTGGCCAAGAGCTAAGCGCTCTGGTTTCCCCAGCTTCGCTCTTCCGTTGCGTTGTCCTCGCTTTTGTCTTTTGGCTCATGTTATCTGCAATGGAATATCTATTTGGCCATCGCTTTCGGCCCTTCCATAATGTTGGCGCCATGTTGATGTTATCTCAGCGGAAGTGTTGACTCAATGTTTACTCAATGAGGGCGTTGCTGGCGCGATATGACAACGGGTCCTTAGTCCTTTGGGCTTTTTGTGTGCCTGTGTGTGTGTGGACTTTCATAGGAGCATTCCGCGCCATTTTGTTTCGCTTTGGGCTTTGTTTTTGCCCACTTAGTTAATACATTTGCTTGTTTCGCTACGCCTTATAAATATGCAAGGGCAAATCGTCCGGTTCAAATAATGCAAGGTCAACGCTGGATAGAGTTACATAACAAACCGTAATTGACCTTTTAACAAAGCATTGATGGGAAAAATATTCAGGGATAAGAGCTACATTTCTGACCAGACAATGAACATCAATTAGGTTGAGCCAAAAAGTCTGCTAAAAAGTAAACATATTAATGGAAAAGATTTTTTCTGAAACCAAGACGCTGTTTATACGCATTAACAAAAGAAAGTAAAGAAATGTCCTTTGTATGTGATGGATAATCCTACTTCCTCTATATATATATGATATATAACTTTTTATAAATTTAAATAATCTTCAATATAAATTTGATTATCCATGTATGGTCTGTTCAGCTGTCATGATAATTTCACAGCAGAAAATGCCTGTTAAGAAACAACTCTCGAATCTAGTCCTAATGAGATTCCACCTCATGCCATCAGCCAGAGTCTTGGGCAGTAATATTTCAATCTGAACAATCTCAACCTTACCGCATAGGAAAGCCTGTTACACTAATGAGCAACACCTGGGGAGACAGCAGAAGCAGCAGCAGCAGCAGATGTAAAGGTGAAATAGTTATCCCCAGACAAGTTGCAAAATTTACAGCACACGAGCAAAAAATCAGCTTAACCACAAAGCGGGTGGAATTGTGGGGCTCTGGGGGGTGGTGGCCGACCTAATGGCACATCTCCAGGCTATTTGGGCTTGGCTTTTGTGTCCGTCCTGGTCCTTGGTACTGGCGTCCTTGTTGGCTTTGTGTGTTTCCGTAAACTGTCATTTCCGGCTGCTACTGCTCCACTGCTTCTAGCCCCTCGTCCTGCGCATCGCTCCCCAGCTTTCAATGCACAATAATTGTTATCTTCAACAATTTGCGGATGTTATAAACATATACGACTGCTTCATATTGTCTGCATGTAAATACAGCAATATGGCATGGGAGCTCGGATTTTCCAAGTGGTCCGTGGTGCACTGACAAAATATTGCGAAATCTAAGAAATGAGTATGTTTAAAAGTTTAGAGTTTTTAAACATTACAGAGCAAATTGTAAATATCTAAATCAAAGGGCTAGGAAACAGAATAACAGTTTTTTAAATGAAATTAAGCTCCCAAGTTGTTGTTTCGAACTGGTATTGTAACGACTGGTATTCAATCTTGGACAATTAAGTTTTTAATCAGAAATGTTTCGATTCACAATTAAAGAATAAATTGCAATAGTAAGCCCCATTAAAAATGAAATTCGCGAAGAATTTTTCAAATAAAAAATTATTGCAGATATCTATGCCAGTAGAATCGAATTTTTATTTCTCCCCGTGTGGGACTCCCATGTTTGCACTTGTCGTTCGTTTTAATGTGTGGGCCAGGAGTGCACCTGCTCCACTCGAAAACGGTCCCCCTATCCTGCGTTCTAGCTCCTCCTTATCCAGTTACACGTTCTCCTCCTCCGCTGGCTTGTACAACAATCGACATCCTCCCAATGGAGAACTGGCACGGAAGACATTTAGCTAAGCGCTTCGCTTGGCAAACAATTTTCGATTTCAGTTCGGGTCCTACATCCTGGCCCCCACCATTTTGGCATTTTCCCCTGGGGGGGATACGCGCAATTTGAAGCTCATGTGCGAAAACTTTCAAGCAGTGAAAGTTGTGAGCACCAGCAAGAAAAAGTCTCGAATTACAGAGATATGTGGGGTGGCTCCTGGGTTACGGATGGTATTATATGCTAAGCCTCGGTTCGGTAACTTTTGGCTTGAAAATTTGTTAGATGGAATATTTCGGAGGGACTTTTTCAATTCCCCGATTGAGTTTCATGCATATTTCAGTCGCACAGCATGTCCGAGGACGGTTAATAGCTGAAAGAAGTATTCACGCCCCAGATCTAGGCCATAATTAAGGAAAGGTGATTATCCTGTGCACTACGCATACGCCCATTGTCTGAGTGGTGGACTCAGTGTGTCACGTCGTCTGTCCCGTAAATTCACCTGTTTGACTGCGTTACTCATACGCCTACGTGCCTCATTAAGGGACGTGTGCCCGCCTCTCTTCCCGACTCAACTCGGTAATAGAAAACTTTGCCATAACATTTAGGCTGCCTAAACTTAATTAACAACCCCGAACAGGTAATCGGCAGGCAGTCGAACTGCTCTCGCCGCCAGTCACCCTCCTCGAATTTCCTGCCATTGTTTAGGCCATTTCATTTGCAAATGTTCTATGGACACAAAGCGCCATGGAGCTTTCCGCCTTCCCATTAAATTGGTCATTAGGCGTCAAGTGGCCTACTGCCGCGTTCCTGGCCGCTCTAGCTTTTGGCCCAAACGATGGCATAAACAAAGGCATCCGAAATTGTTTCGGCTTAATTTGAACGCCCTGCCCATCCCGAACGGAGACTTTAATTACTCTCCCTGCTCCGTTGGCACATTCAATTAAATTATCGCGTAGCAGGTGGCTTTAAAACTGGAGAATCTCTTCCAGAAAACAATGCACGCCATTTCTGTGTTGAAAACAAAATTCAAGCTGGAAACAAATCTTTTTAATTGATCTCTGTTGCGGCACTGGAGGCAGAGAAAAGTTTATCGATAGTTTGTTCTGCCAGTTTCAGCGCTTCTATTTGGCATGGCTTACTCGACTCCCCAACACGAAAACAAGAAAATTAGTTAAAAACTTTAGCAAAAACAGCGGACTTGGTTTACCTAAGGGAAACCTGGAAGGGCGAGCAGTCTATTCGATGCTTTACATAACAACCGTTTTTAAGCGATCGAAATGAAAACGTAACCATTTTCAAAATTCATTTCCCCAGAATATCTGTTGCAGAACGAGCTCCTTATCTAGGATTTAGGGTCCATTAAAATCTTTATGGCTGAAGCACATCCATTTTCTGGTATGCAAAAATATATTCATACCGAACACTGCTGCTTTGTCCATATAATTTTGCACTCCTGGCTGCAACTAAGCAGAAACCAAGAAAGAAATTTAAATTTATTCTCAACACAACACAAAAGGCCCGTGCATATATAACGAAGAATAAGCGCATAAATAAACTATTTGTTGTAAAGGCAGCCAGCTTCTAGCATTTAAGACACCCATTTTGCCGGTTCCCTCAACTTTTTGTAAACGGCATACAGAATGGAAGGTAACAAGGGAGCCGAGAAATCTGTTGAGTGGAAAATTACAAAAAACTGCAAAAGCGGCGTTTACCAACATTTTCTGCATGCCGCAGAGTGCCTCATTCTGCGTCTCGGGCCCACATGTGTTGCTTTTAAGTATTTTGGCAAGTTGTGCATATTTTAATTAGTTTCCACAGCCAGCAAACAGTTTTCGCCTAACAAGCGAGCAGGTGGCAGGCAAGCGTAAGACGTGGCGTATACGCAATCTGTGACCTCCTGGCTAAACTTCAGGGTGTGTGCTTGTTAATGTGAGCGTGTTGATGTGATTCTCATCAGCGAATCTTAAACGAAGGCAGAAATACCCTTTGCAGTGAGAGCTATGAAGTACTAACTTAATTCTCATTTAATTTGTATTTATTTGCTATGAAATTATTTGTACAAATGATGTATAAGATTTGAAACACTTCTAGACATACGATATAAAATATCATTTTAGATATAATTTTTTTCATTGCTCATTTTAAAAGTTTCCATTATTAGGTATTTTTAGGAATTATATTTTCCCTTCAAGGTCTAGAATGTTGTCCTCTTTCCACTCCCACCAAATTTCTCTAAACATAAACATGACTTAGGTCTTGTCAATGGCTTTTCGCCCCTAAAAACTTCGCTGAAAGTCACGCAAGTTTAAAGGAGCTGGGTTATGGCAAGCAGAAAAGTCAAACAAATGTCAAAGTGTAACTAGTCACTCACCCACTAGCCAAATCTTGGCTCAATTCCACGCGGGGATTTCGCGTTTAACTATTTAGGCAACGCAGCTGCGAGCAGGGATTTTGATTGCCTTTAAGCCCTCAGCCCGGCATTTAGGGTCGACAAAAGGCCAAAAGCATATCAATATGCGAGCAAACAGGGAAAAGGGGGCCAGAAAGCGTAATGGAAGGAAGGGGGTAGTCACCTATGCAAATATTTCCAGACTGCCTTTCTCCACTTACCCCCTTAGCCATTCAAACTTTCTGCTTCAGTGGCTCGCCCGTTCTACGAATGTATCTTGATACAAGTACTGCAATTTGTATTCGTAGCTCAGCTAGCTCTGCCTGTCGCCTTTCCCGAGATTGGCTTTCACATACAGATGCACACGAAAAAGGATGTTGGAATCCGATATTAAAAATACAAATAATATCAATATAAATAGCGAAACCCCAAATGCTAAGCTGTGTTTTTTTTATATATGATACTCCATTTATAATATTAGGATTTAAGACTAAGAATTACTTTTTAACCCCCCTACTTTTCAGTGTAAAACACACCCACTTGACTGCTCGTTTTGGCTTTGCTGCCATTCAAATCCCGTCTGTATCCGAATCCACCACCCACACAAAATGCATTGCACAGCAGACTGCTCCGCACGGCTTTCATTCTTTCCTTTTCGATCCGATCCTTTTGGCATACACGGCTCCTTGTGTTTCTGGGGCCCGTTTAATAGTCGCAAATTGGTTCTCACACTTGGAATTTCGATTGGCTGTGTGATTTGGTAGAGGCCTTTGACTTGAAAATGGCTGAGAATCGAATGGATTTCGACTGCGTAACACAGGCAAACCATTGAAATCTTAGATAGAAGCGACTATTGACTTTGTTTTGCTTGGCAGAGCAACATATCAATATAATATAATATATAATATAATAATTTAATGAATTAAGAATTTTCCTTCTCCTCAAAGAAAGATGTAAATTTACTTTAACTCAAATCTGGCCACTATGCCCTTGGGAAAGTCATTTTCCCAATCAGCCAGTCAAGCTTACATTTAGTATGGAGCTTTTGGCTTACTCAATGCAAAGCAAAATCGACATTGTCAACCACTTATCGCCCACAAAACAAATAAAACCTAACAGTTTCTGTTTCGGGTTACCAAACCGCAGGCAGAAGCATTTTATTTGACTGCGGGCTGATCCCAAAAATGAACCCGCAGATGGGCTCTGCCCGCTCATTAAAATTTGTTGCCGAGGCCATGGAACGAAAAGGTGGATGTACACCATCGGCGCCCACGGACCATCAACCAGCTGAGTGTGTTGTTTATGGGTTCGTCTTTATCGCAAACGTAAACCGAAGCCATCAAATACACAGCTCACAGGCCATGAGGGTAGCAATGGGAAAGATATCAGGATTTGTGTATTTCACCTTAATTTGCTGGGGCTAATCAAACTTTTTACCACTAAAGAAAATGGCAACATAAGCTATATTCCTTCCACACTAAAAGAATATATTTCTATCCTCAATGTTCAAGTTGCAAGCACTTCTTTTTTTTTAAGTGAGTACTATATACCACGTAAAAAGAGTACCATGTTTTATAAGTACCATAATGGAAAATGTCGAACTGATACGCTGTACATAAGGCCACTGACAATGTTAATATCCAAACCGGGGTTTCGCCCTCCTCACCTTGATTTGAAGCATTGACAAGGAATGGTTTATCGATCGACTGTTTTCAGAGCTCGACAAACGCAAAAACTGATTTCGCTTCGGGGAAGTTAATAAATTACACTTCAATGGTGCAGTCAAAGTCATGTTCGATATAAAATATGTTGTGGCAGTCGGTCTTGCGATTGTTTGTGTGCGAGTAAATCTGATGCTCGCAGCCGTCGTCTTTGATGCCAGTTACTGGCAGGGCCTGTCAAATCAAATAATTGAACTTTCATTCCATTGTGAAAAATGAAGCACATCCTAGCGGCTGGATAAGCGAAGAAAAACGAGACCAAATGCCGCACATTAAAAGCGATTTAAAAATAGGAGGAAAAACCCGTGGCCCGATATGAAACTGAAACCTTCGCCTCCGCATACTATACACACACATTTCTTCTTAATCCATTTTTGTACTCAACGTTAGCTGATGGATTACTCTCGTTCAAATGTCGAATCTTGTTAGCGCAGCTACCCAGCCACCTATCCCGCCCATCCCACGGGCCCCACCCACTGCCAACAGCCATCATTGCAGCAAAAAATAGGGATATGTGGCTGGAGATCCGTTGACTGGGCCTGGGGGCCGTTTTCTGGGGCGCTACCAACATTCCACGGCAACAGATGCTGATGGCTAACAAGCCAACGGGAGCACAAGTGTCGCTGATTTTTCACGCTCTAGATTCGAGTTGTGTATGAGTGTTGGTGAAACCTGAAACATGGTAAAAAAAAACGCCCCTCAAACACACTCGTTTCGCGAATAAAGTGAAAGAAAGTCCTTTTTCAAATTGATGCAAAATTAAGGCAAGATAAATTGCTATTCAAGCATGTTGCTTGGATTACTTATTTTATATTTCTATAATTTCATACATCATTTCTTGAAAAAACTCTAATGAGGCTTGTTTCACGAATTGCATTTGTTCTCTCTGATTTTGCCTGTTTTTCATCTTAAAGCTCAACTATGCAAGCTAGCTCTGGAATTCACCTTGCAGTTTTTCCGATAATTACAAGCCAGCTTCTGGTTCTCATCAGGTTTTCCGGCTATGCCAGCCTCTTCTGTTTAATTCCCTTGGGCCAAGGTCTTAGTTAGCTGGAAACATGGAATTTTTCGCTTGCCTCTGTTTTGTTTTTCTGTTTTTTTTTCTTCCTTTTTTTGGTTTCCCCAAGTTGTTTTTTCTTGCCAGTTCCATTTTCGCCTTTTTATATTGGGTGCTTTTCCTCTGTTCTGCCTGTTTTCTTTTTTTTTCTAATGTTGGTTCCTGTTTTCTCGTAGGGGCTTGCATAACGAAGTAAAATCTATTAAGGCTAAAGGTATGTAGAGATTCCCTAACGCTATGTCAGCACTATTTTTCGCTGCTTTCATTAGAATATAATAACATTTGAATGCAAGATTTTCTTATATTTATTTAAAGGCTTGTCATGTTTTGGTGATAACCTCTCATTTGCCAAACAATTTCTTGTTTAATAAAAAGGAGCGCTGAATGTGAATTGTAAAACAATAAACTAATTTGCTTAATATGTTTAATTTGCTATTATTGGCTTTGTATGATCTTTTTAAATATCAACTCATTGTAAAACAAAGTTTATTTCGGTAAAAGTAACATTTTTACTGTTTCAATCCTATATTATAATATTCCAAACATACCCTAGCATACTCCTTGTCTTTTCTTGTCCACCCAAGCATAGGCAGCCTAACAATCATAAAGAGTGACTTTCAACAAAACGACTGGCGAAATCCCCTCGTGTAATGTGCCGCACCTGCAGTGCGTCAACCGAGCTCGCCATTTGCCTCTCCGAAATGAGTTCCATTTTTTATGGCTTGACCAGCCTAGCCACGCCCCGCTGGTCCTGCCCAAATACACACATACATACGTATGAAAAAGAGAGGCGTTGAATTTAATGAGGTTACTTTCAGGCTCGAAGTTTTTCGCCAATTTCCAGGGCGAGCAAATCGGCGAGCTGTCATAAAAATGCTTTGTTGTGTAACGTATACACTCCTATTACTGCAGACAATAAAGCGGTTTATGGTCTAATTCTATTAGCCAAGTGGGTAGGCTGTCAAATGTTCGTTGAATGCGTGTAGTAATTACGCCAGACAACAAGTGCCGACAAAATGCCAGGCCACATGCAATTGGCCTTTCTACCCAGAGCATAATGGTTCCCCCCATAGGCCATACATATGCACACACATATAAATGTATTATATATTTTTTGGAATTTTGAATAACTAAAATATAAGTATCACGATTTACGACTGATTTCTCCTATAGCAGATATATGATATAGCTTATAATTTTCGCTAAGCTCGCCCTGGATATATATACTAAATTCTTAAGTATAATTCCAAGTTTTCTTTTCAAAATATTGAAAACAAAAAAGTTTTCCATACTAACACTTAATTTCAAACTGATTGTTCATATTACAGCTATATGATATAGTGGTCCAATCTGGCTGATTTTCATATAATTTTGCTACAAAAATAAGAACATTTTTTGTTTCAAGACAAGTTTCAATTATCTACCTCAACTAGAAGAATTTTTGGCCGCTTTCCCCATACAATGCGAACCACTGTGCAGAGGTGAGCAGAGAAATGTCTGTACACCTACGGCCAGAACAATATCATCTCTTAATGAAATGTATAGGCCGAGCATTAAATCAAAATTATACTTCATATAGCTATACATTTTTGGTAGAGTCAAAGTATTATTATTTTTTTTATTTTAAAAGGGTATATCGAAATGTATATTGTCTCAAAAACAAAAGGAACAAATGGAACTATATACCGATACCCATGTTACAATACATACTTTTTTAAAAACACATCTTGCCGAGTAAAAAAGTAAGTGACATATTGTCACTGACAATCTTACCCTCAACACATTATTCATAGTTTCTAATATCAAGACCTGAGAGTTAGAGAAAAATAGAAGAGACATGTTAAAATAAACACCAAAAAATAAGAAATAAATTAAATTTTAATTTTTTTCTGTTACATTAATCATCGAATTTGAGAAAGCATATTCAACGACATATAGCTCTCTGGCCTCAGTTAATCAGAAGATATGGCCTGTTTCCCTCTATGCTAGTAAAGTTTTCCAAAGTGTTTTTATACTGAGCTGTTAACTTGCTAAAGATCCCATTCCAAAACTTAACACAGTTTAATTTGAAGTATTTTTTATATTGTCAAGATCATATTTAATCCCTAACGATATCTAACGCAACTCCGACTTAGCCTAAAATACAAATTCTATGAATGCGATGTTTTCCATTTTAAAGCCAAGGTACCGGAAGTGGCACATTTTAGTACGAGCAACCTTTTGCCAATCAAGTTGGTCAAGTTTATGAAACTATGCACTAACCCAGTTACGATGCACAAACCGGCGCGCTGACACTTATGTGTTTCCACAATATTCGTCCATTCTTTGTATTCCACTATGTATGGATGTATAGATATATATTCGACGGAGGGAACTTTTTCCGTTGCGACATGCTCAAGTGCTTGCTAACAAAGTCAACACAAGATTACTAATACGCACCATTGAACGTGACTTTTTGCTGTCAGCTAAATCAAGTTTCATTATGTGTCAAGCCTTGTAGAGGGAGGGGTTGCGATGAAATACAGATAAAACCGCAGCCAGAAGGAATATTGGGGTAGAATCGAAGGAGCTGCACGAAGGGAAAGCTCTCTGCACCCGGGGCAACTTGTGCATGAAACACCTGCAGCAACTTTTGCTAATTGTGGGCAGACCACATGCTTATAAATGCTACTATCCACTGGTTTTTAGTCCACACCAGCAGTATCGAGTGTGGCAAGTTTGCAGCATAATTAAGGCGCAGACACGCCTCCGGCAAGAACCCTAATGGCATTTGCATGTGAGGCACGCACATTGACAGGACACCTCCTAGCATTTCCAGGGCCCTGAGGTTACAAGAAATAAATTAAGCAATATCGAAAGTTCAGGGGGCACATGTACACAAAAATGGCAAATAACTACATCCTGTTTCTTAAATCTGTTACCTGTGAGGTACAATTTATTTATAAGTAATGCATATATTGGTTAAAATAAGATATATTAAATTAAATATAGAACTTTTCCTTTTTTTAGTTCTTGCTCCAGCACTTTTAAAATTTATACACATGCAATCACGAAATTATGTCTACTTAAATGTAGGATGGCCCGTAAAAAAAGTTGAATATATCCGCGCCCAATGGGAATAATCTGATTATGTCAGACAGTTAGCTCAATTAGTTGCCTGTGTATAAAAGTCCAGTGCACTTAGCCTTCCAATCAACTAACTGGAAACGCCGGTGATGTCAGCACCGAGAGTGAGGCTATTATATGTGGTACGCACTGAATCAGCCAGCAAAAAGGATAAATATTTAACGGAGCCACGGCAAAATTCAGCTTTTCCGATGGCAATTGCAGCTGCTTATTATTTATGCCTCCCCAAAGACCTGGAAAATAAACAAAAATGTGGGGAGTGGCATAGATATTCCCGCACAGTGGCTGCGGCGAACCAGAAACCCCAATCCGTATCCGTATCCAAGTTTCCTCCACCCAGGACAAAAAGCACAAGCTTGGCCTGATTTTCGCAACGATTTGAATGTTTTCTTCTCCCCAGGACATTTTATTATTTTTGGTCTTCCCATGTGTGTGTGCGAAAGGTCTTTGTTTCGGCGGGCATGTGTGTTTAACTTTTGTATCATATTTTGTGGGACACAGTTTTATGAGTTCAAGTTTTTAAGAAGCTTTCAAATTCAACTTGACACATTGATGGCAAATTGGGACAGGCTCTGTCTCTGTATTTTCAAGCGCGAAAAGACGTTTTAGATAGCCAATTTATATTAATGCCATTTCACAAATGCCTTAGTGAGGCTCTCAAAATAAACACACCGCATTCAGTTCATTAAAATAACATGCGCAAAGAAAACATGTAGCAGTGTCCGCTTTATCTTGTGATTACAGAGGCATGTATCCGTTAGATACCAATAAATATTAGCTGATTGTTATGTATACATATCCTCCGGTCTGGATGCAACTTAAATATTCAATTATTTGGCCAAAATTGCAAGTTTCGAAGTGCGATTGTGTGTAGCTCGGGCCCATAAATAGTTAAAGAGTCTTGCTGGCAAAATGAAATATTACAAAGGCAAATATGTACGTATAGTAGCACACAATGCCTGGCGTCTGGTGGTGATTATGCAGTCTAATGAAAAGGAACTAAAACAATCTATACCGGAACCCACGTGGTTTCCACGTGCGAAAGGATATGTGTAGTGGGATATTGGTAGGTCAACCACTGGTTGGCAGTCTCATTAACCGCAACAGCAGCAGGAGCAGCCGCAATGCATTATAAATTTAGGTGGCTCGCACACATGGGCTTTGCCCAGGCGAACAAGTTTCTTCATTTACTCCATTATTCAATAATGAATGATAGAATGGCAGTGTCTGCGGAATACTTGCAAAGTGCGAAAAGCTGTAGCTCCTGGGATCTATGCGAAGGGTATCCGGAAACAAAGGAAAAATTCATTTATGCTTAATGCATATTTGCTTTCTTAATTAAATTCTTAATCCAATCGGCATAGAAACATTAATAAAGTCCCTTACCTATTTAGATTATTGTTTCCAATTCCACCAGTTTCAGTTAAGATAAACTCAACATGTACAACAAAGTATATATTTATATTTGGCAAAAATGACATCATCATTGAAAATGTAAGTCTTAATCTTTTAAGCAGTTTATAACAATACTTTTTAGCCCTTGGGTTGGCAATACTCTTTTTTTAATTCGCCCACTGTACGTCAACGCTAAGGATTTATTTAGAGAGCTTCCTTGAAGCCGAAATGGAGTCCTGCTTAGGCACTTTGCTACCTCTCAGGCTGAAGAGCTGGGCCGCATCTTGAACAGCCGTAATGGAAAAGTATAGATGCGTATAATAATAGGCAGCGGATGCTGGGAAAATTCTGCCAAGTTAACCGCACTCAGGAAGCGCTTTTGTCTGGCTGTGGCTTGGCATTCAGCATTATCAGCTAGACTCCGCCTTGTAATTTCCACTTAGGCAGCTTTCACTGCTGCTGACGGTGGGCCAAAGTGCCAGGCATGCATGAAATGCGTTTGTCTGATTTGCATTTTGGCATCGGCATCAGGACCAGCAGCACAGAGTCCTTGCGGCTGTGTGCTGAATCTACTCCAGCAGCTGCCTCTGTCAAATATTTGGCCTTACTGTGGTAATGTGGCTTTGTGGCCAACTTGGAAGTAATTCAATTAATATTTTACCTTTACCGTTTTGCTGCACATTCAATTCACCAATCTCCACATACCTGAAAGTAGAAACAAAAAGCTGTTGTTACAAGTGCTGCACTGACATGGTAAGCAACTGTCATAAATTACATATGAAAAGTAGCTTCTCTATCAGATGTATATAATATACAAAAAGCTAAAAGTTCAGTTTAAAATGGGATTTAGTTAGAATTAGATATTTCGTAAGAGGTCTAACTACACTTAAGTGACAGTTGGCAGCCCCCAACACTGCTTGAGAATCCCGAGGAAAAGTCAAGGAAATGCCCCCTGGGGGAGAGTGGTAAGTATGACAAAGTTTTATACATTTCAAGCCAAAAACTGAGCTCAATAGCACGGTCAACGAGTCGTATAATTAACGTTATGCCAGAGCGAGAAAGTGCCACTTACTAAGCCGGCGGAAAAGTCTGTGGAAAGCGGGCGGAAAACTAAAGACAAAGTCAAACACTTGTCACAGTTTCGACTGGAGGTGGGGAGCCTTGAAACTTAAACAGTTGCACTTTTGCAGGGGGCGTGGCCCCGAGGCACCACCTATTTTCTGTATATGTGTGTGTGTGTGCTTGAGTCATTAAATGAATGGCAGCCCGACAAAAACGCCGCCAGAATTCATCGCAGCACATAAAACGCACCACAGGCAAAGAGTGAAGGACCCAGGATGGTTTGGAGTGGCCTGTCGCAGCTTTTGTCTTAAATTGGCTAATAAACTGCCATCTGGCGGAGAAAGGGGCAGTGAAAAGGGCTGGGCTTGTGACTTTCTGCGGTTGGGAAGTTGAAATGCTTGCGGCTTCATTAAGCGTCCATAACATGAGCGCATGAAATTGAAATGTTTGGCTGTCCCCAAGTCATCCAGTGTCAACTCTAAGCGAACCCGCAGAAATTCACTCCTTTTTAATTGCACATAACACCATGACCCTTGATACGGAATCAGATGTCAAAAATTCTATTAGTTTTGTAAAATTCCAATCAATCTATAAGTATCTTACTTACAATTGTTAGATTTTATAATAGAACACCTTTGCTTTCCAATAATTTATTCTCATAATTTAGACGATAAGAAGGCTTAATTTTAATAATTTGTTTTTAACTTATATTTTACAATTATTTTCTTGTATATTAGTATAATTATTGAGGATATTATATGGAAATTTTATCAATTTTTAGCCATAGTTAAACCTCTTTAAGATAAGTAAAACCACTATTTCCTGAATTTTAGCTTGAGATAAAATTACCAACCATGAAATATTTTTGCAGCAATTCAGATCATTTTTATTAAAATTATAACGTGCAGGACAAACTGCTAGTTGTTTTATTGGACAAGTGTCATTTCTCTTAATCTGACCTTTTTAATATCCACTAAGACTAATACACGACTAAAACTATTGGCCAGCCACGTAATTAAATCAATGGAAATCGTATTTATTACTGTGACTTATTGATGAACGGTTAGATAGTAGGTATTCATAAAAGCAATTCCAATATATTTGCATTGCAAATGTTGACTGCTTTTGGGAAAATGTCTTAATTAATATACAGTTCGAGCACTAGTGTTGTGCCATTAAATATCCCTAAGCAGGCAACGAAACGAGTTGTATAAATAAATTTGTGAAAAGTATTCACATAAAAGCTGAAGCGCCCGATTTAATGCCATAGGGTGGAAAGTGGGTCGGATTAGTGGGCCGGCGAGCGGGATTTCACTCGAAACACATACAACTTTGTTGCGGTTTAAGTGCCCTCCGTTCAGAGTTGGCTCATAAAATGTGTGACCCACTGTTTGCCTGGTCGTTTGCTTTGTTTTATGTGTGCCCCGGCTTTGGATTCGACGCTTTTGGCTTTGCTGCTTATTGTCAAAGTTTCCGGCTGCAGCAAGTAGTGCGTAAAATTTCAATGCGAAATCAAGAAGTTGAGCCATAAATTTCTAAAATTATTGGCACAATTGAAGTTGTGCCTTGAAATATATATTTCTATATTCGCATGTATATATATCGAGTCCCTGGCCCGCTTTCGTAGGCCCAAGGCTCAATAAATTTCATTCGTTTCATTTCGTTGCGCGAATGCCATAGTTATTGCTTGTTTGTATTTTTATGACTTTATATTCTTCAATATTACAGTTTGTGATTTTATATAATATGGCTTAATCAAACAGTGCTAAATAGGAATTAAACCATTAATTGCTATTATGCGTAAGGATATGCTAAACATTCTTACTAAAGATGGTATTGTTGCACAGTTTTCAACATATTCTCAAGAGATGAACAACTTTGTGTGTCGCCGTGCCTGTTGTTAGGAGCGCAACTCTAACAAGCTTCTTCTTCATGACTTTACTAGGCTATCCTTATTATTAAAGTTGAGCGAAACTAAAAGCCCACTGTTAATTAATGGGATATGGCAGCAAGAGTTACGAAATGTCCTTCTGGCAAACAACGCGCTCATCTCATCCCTTGCCAAGTTCACACTGCAAACATAGGAGATCCTGTTGGAGTTTTGCATCCACCGCCTGCTTGGTATCTGGTTGCTGCTAAGAGGCCCCTCTTCTTGGCCAACTTGTGCTGCAGCAACTTTGACAAACTCATTAACTCATTATCTGTGCAAGAAGTTGACACAACGCTCGAACAACTTTGCAGGCGACAGAGCAAACGGCATCGTCGTCATCGGGCGTGGGCCAGCACAAACGGCAGTTTTCGCATCCGCATTTAATTAGTTATCATTTGCATGACGGACAATGCAACAAGAACTTGGAATTGCAATCGAGTCGGGGGCGTGTGGGCGTGGATATATCGCCCGCATCTGGGATACACGTCCTCTGCCTCATTGAGCACCTTAATTGATGCTAATTGATTGTGCAGGGCCTGTTTGTCTTCCGAAGCTGATTGCTCAGATTTACGACTGGCCAAAATTAAATAAAGCAAATTACGGCGCGCCCAAAAGTATGCCGAACAAAATGTGCTGGCTGAGGGTGTCCTGTGTGTCCTGCGTGTCCTTCGCTGCCGCATCCGGCATGGCTGTTAGCCGTTATCGCATTTGCAATGACGGCTGGTCAACAGATTTTTTATTTCACTTTCGGCGGCTTACAAAATAAATTGGACTACGCATTCGCAGATACAGTGCAGTGCGGCGGACGGCAAACAATTCCAGTTCGAGTTTTATTTAATTTTGGTTGATTTCGGTGTAAAACCCTTTTGGCAAATCCGCCACATCCCATGTATGGGGGAGATTCCTTTGTTGTGCGGCCATATTCAAATAACTGAGCCACACGACTCGTGCGGCAAATTTATGTTGCTTCAATAACAATTTCAACACAAAAACAGCAATCGTTGGTGCTTTCCAATGGCATGTTGAGTGTATTAAATTGCCATTTATTTGATTTTTGTTTTCGCCTTTCGCCGTTGGCCCCTTTGTGTCCCACTTTTTACTGCTGCCGCCCTTACATTTGCATTCCCCTTCCCTCATATTGCTCGGATTTTTTGTTTTTGCTGTAGCATATTTTTGGGATACATTTAAATAATGTTTATATTTGTACGCCATGGATTTGTATTGTATTCTGATAGCTGTCTAAGGTTTTAACAGTGTGCGTGTGGCAGGGATTCGAAATAATTCGTGCTGTGATGGGGGATTTAGCCTGGGTTGAGCTGGAAGTCGTGACTAAGGAATAAGTATCATTTGCTGCACTAAAAATAAGTCTCCCAAGTAATTAGAAAATTAAAATAGTCAAGCCATTTATATAGTTATTTGCATTGTGTTGATTACCAAAAGCGGGTTTCTCGTCTAATGTAATTTCTAATTAAATGATTTTCCTACACTTATTTATTTGTTTCAGTGCATCAGGCTGCTGAAGCCTAAAGACAAATGAAGGCAAAGAAATATGGAATCGGATATTACTCAGAGGGGTTTCTCATCTATTTCGAGGAGATTTTCGGTAAGTGCTTAAAATTTTGTCTGGATTTTCTTCAAGCCTGAAAGAAATATCATTACATTCGAGATTTCAGTTCACAGTGCTCAGCTCGTAGAGATTTCATGATTTTTTAATGTTCACCTTTTTAGTACAATATTTCTGTGCTGTGCTGTTCGAGGGTCAAGCAGGCGAATTGACTTGACTTTTATGGCGGTCGTAAAAGGGACTTTAATGTGTTTTATGCCCCTTGCCAAAATGCGAAAGCAAACTTCTGCTGTCCTTCACATAAATCGCCTTGAAACACAGCCGGAAAGTCCGATGGAATCATGCGTGAGCGCACATCAAATGAGCAACAAACGATGTTTTCTACTTTTGGAATTTATGCCAGGACTTCACGGCATGTGTGTGGCAGGGAATAGAGCAGGCCTTGGGCATTGGCTTCTCGCATCCAAATCAAGTTGTCAATTCGGAAACACTAGGACTGTATGGCAGGCACGCAGTCAAATGAGCTGGCATAAATCCTCGCCGCTGGCCAAATATTGATCGACCGACGTGCTTGAGGTACATACCCTCCTCCAGCCTTCCAGAAAGTCAGCTCGCAGCGTTAGTTTGTCGCCCTCGCCTCTGCTGACAATCTGTCAGGTGCCACTTAACATAAAGGTGGGGTAAGCCGAATAGAGGCGAATGCGGATGCGGGTGCGGATGGTGTTTACCTTTGCCTTTCAGCATGCACGCAAATCCTCCGAAGCAATCAATTTGTTTTTATTGAATTTCGCCCAGCTAGCCAGCACTTTGGCACCGCCTGTTTGGCGAAGGGCACTCGTTTTGAGTACGCATGACGCAGCTCACAAATGCACAGGAAACGGTTTTGGAACCGATTGATAGCAATTAGATTGATTTTTAAAAAGGGTTTGACCAGATTTGAGTACAATAAAAATAATAATAATTGAAGCTAACTTAGAATTATTTACAAATGTTTGTTTTTGAATGATTAAGTGTACTAACACGAACTAAAAGATTTGTTACAATCTGAAATAAAAAATGTAATATGGTTTCTTATAAAAAAAGTGAAATCCTTCCATTTCCTATTTTTGTTGTGTACAGCAGCTTAAGACTTACTACCACCTGCATCGTATCCTGCCGGGCTACCTGGCGTATGAGTGACGTATGGCCAAGCATTTGTTATGGCTCAGCCATCGTCTGAGTGTGTGTGAGTTTGTCTCTGTGTGGGTGCCAGTAAGTGTCCGTTAGTTTGCTCTTCCTGCCATCCATGTAACATTTTTTATTGCTCGCTTCCTGCTGGTCAGGGCAATCTCGTGTGTCTGTCCGTGTGAGCTGGCTGTCAAAATTTATACTTCTCAAATTTCCAGCACAAAACTAACGTTGAGTATACATAGGTCGCCGTCTGGCTTCAAGAGTCCTGGGATGGCTGTTTACGTGAGAGGACAGTTCTTTAAGTGTTTCCAATATAACAACACATTTTATGGGGACCGACTGAAAGTCATAACTATATACTAAAAACCATTAATTCACAATGATAATAATAAAGTAAGGTAGTACAAAATATTCACAAGGCGGGTGACTAAAGTCTTAAGGTTTTCATATAAAGTAAGAAAAACTGCTTTAAAAATATTTCTGTACGTATAGACAATCCTAGGTGCAAAAATAGGATGTTTCCAAATCGAAATCCTAAAACAAACCCATTCCTCATGTTCCACGCCTGCTTTTCGGTAGCCCATTGTTCGCCGTGTTTGTTTTTCGTTGCTCCTGCTCTTTTGGCCCATTTTTCAAATTGATGTCTATCGCTTTGGCTCCTTTTCAAAGTTTTTGGCATTTTACATGTGCTAACCAACAAAGCCCCGCCCGGGGATCGAAGGGGATTTCCGGGGCGAATTGTTTCTGTGGACTACTGAGTGGTGGATGTGGCTTGAGTGCTGGCTTTGCCGTTGATTGCTATCTGGTGGCTCTCCCAGAAAGAGCAAACCGTACAAGTGGCACGAATCAAAACCATATTGATAGTGGTCTGTTTCTCTTTGATTGGTTTATTTTTAAAAAACGGGTGCTAACTGCGCTTTCTCACACATCCTTTGAGTAATGCAATCTAGAAATAAACAATTTTGTATCACGCAATGCAGCTCTCATTTATAATCAGTGTCATTCAACTAAAACTCGATTATTATTGATTGCTTGCCATTTAGCCGAAATTCAATTTGTGAATTCAATTTCGCTTGGCTATCAATTGTCCAAATCCAACCCTGACCTGGCCAACTAAATAAGTTTTGTGTGCAAATTGACGTTAAATATTATTTTAAGTGGGACAAATTTGGGCTTAAAGTGATAACATTTTATTTGCCCTCAAAGTAACATGAGAAATGTTAACTTTCAGTTACTGCTAAAAGTTGGTAGAGCTTATAATGCGTTTCATTGCGAAATCGCATTTTCTGTACAGCTATTTAATCAGTGTGTTAGGTAGACGAAAATATTAAAAATATGATTATAAAATAATATTATTAGAGGGGTAACAAATTGTTTTAATTTTTTAGTAAGATAAGCTAAGGAAGCGAAGAGGTTTTAAAGCCATTGATTTTTTTTACTTTCACACAGGGAAGATACACACAAACTTTTAGGAAATCTAGCAACCCCCAGAGCAAAAATACGAAAAGGCGCATAATTCTAAGGGTGGGCGTGTGCGGACTTAAAATATATTGTTGTTGAGGGTCGCGTACAATTTGTTTTTAGGCGGTTCCTTTAGCCCCTCCTTCCTTCGTCCTGCTGCCCATGCTTGCAATTATTATAAAATGGCGCACAGCATCAAGGACAATGGCGGCAAAAGGAAGAAATGTGGCGCGCTCCTTGGAGACTCATTTTCAAGTACTGGGTCGCTCAAGTGGGTCAGCCCAAGTGGTTTAGGAAAGTGGAGGATGTGGGCCGGCAGTTCAAGGATTTTATTGTTGCCAGCATGTAATTGAATGCAATGAAATTACGCAGCCTCCGACCGGGACTCTCAGTTTTCTTACTGTGTGTGACTATTTGTATGCAGAATTTAATTGCATTTGTTGTCTCCGTGCCGCTTGAATTTCAGTTGGCTGGCATTTCCGAGCTTGCAACTAAATTGGTTAAATTGATGCATTTTGATGTCCTTAAAAAGCCCTTAACTGTTCTTAGAAATAAGCTGTTTTGATGGTTTCTATCAATGATGATACTCACATCTAATAGAGGTTAATATTCAAATTTTGTTGAAGGACTCTTTTTGGTTTTTTTCGATTGAGCTTCACTTTGAGAGATCAAATAAATAAATAGTATGTCTTAATATATTTTTCAAATTATAAAACGGTGTAAATTATATTCAAATTCTCATTTCATTGTTTTGCAGCGGCGGATAGAATGATCTCGATGACAAATCATTTCACTTCTGCCTATAACCTATCATTCAAACTCTCACCATATCGTGTAACTTTAGTAGTTTTGCTCTAATGCTAAGAGCTAAAACAACAGATTGCCCCAAACACGTGCCAAGTAAACACAACCCCCAATCTCATGTTTATATAATTTTCACTTTTACCCCTTCACTTTTTCCCATTTTCTTTTTTGTTTGTATTATCTTTCTATTTTCTCCCCGCTCACAACTTAATTCACATGCCAGACTGTTCAACTGACCAGTAACTGAGCCACAGTGCCCATTCAGAACTCAATCAACAACGGACTGACCCATATTTTATGGGAAATTTTCGGCCTGGCCCCAAATAGAAATAAAGCTCAACAGCCTGGGCTGCAAAATAAACTGCTAAATAAAAAAATGTATATATGTGTCCCTATACCTCCTCGCAGTTGTCTGCTTAGGTCTGCCTGCAATTTAGGCTTATCACTCTGGTTCCAGACCATTGCGTATTAAAAACATTTTTGCTACGCCAATAAAAAGACGGAACAAATTTTGCATAATTCGGGTCATAAAAATGAGTCCAAAGGCAAGTTGCTGTTGCTGTTGACATTTCCTTTGGCCAGAAATCTAGGCAATGGGGTTAGGAACGAGCGTACAGCTTTGTAGACTGGAAAAGATAATTTAGCATTTCCTTGGGACTATTAAAAAAAACTATTATAAAACGAGCAATTTACTGGCTGGTTATAAAAATATTGCATTATTTAATATATTTTAAAATGAAAAAATTAATTTTCACCTGCTAGAATAATTTCCTTAAGCTTTTGAAAAGCTGGTGTGCTTTTCATTTAGTTGTTAGTCCTCATTATGTTTTTCTAGAGATTTTCCTTCCTCTGTACACGCAGTTTGTGTATAAAGTCAGCCCAGTTATGCTGCCTGCTCTATGAAAGAACCCCGGGAAACGGCTTCTTTTTTATTGCGCACATAAAATGACCGGGCCAGACAACATAGGAAGTTACACGAGGAGAATTTATTTAGGGTCTCGGAAAAATCAGCCCTGCTGCTGACAGACGCCTGATGCTGTGAATTTGCTGAGAGACATCTACTCAAGCCTCCAAGCGGTCATTTGTCAGATGAAAAAGCATCGCACAAACTATGTATATTGTTTGTCATTAACAAGGTCGCCAGAAAAGGCGGCACAGGCAGTGCAAAAAGTGAATGGAAGGGCGAAAACTAAACTCGCTTGATGACCTAAAGCTGTTACTCACACTATAAAAATGCTACACGTTTTAGTGATTGTAATTATACGAAAACAATATATATATAATTGTTCAGGACTTTAGTTAAATTATAACAATAATCAATTAGAGGAGTTCCTTAGAGATATCACACTCTTACTAGATTAAAGATATTTCAAATTTATTAAGATTTTTAAATAATTTTCTGGTGGATATGAGATCATGCATTGCTATTTTACTCTGTACCAAAAGCCCTTTGAGGGTACGCTGAACGTGTTAAGCGGGGTGTGCAAACCAACCTGACCCACAGCGCCTGACATTAATTTTGTTTTCATAACTTGGTGCAGCAGTTACATCCAAAGGACAGCCGGAGGGTCCCCGAGTAACCCGGCTTTTCCTCAGCATCGCAGTTGCTGGCTGGAGAATGAAGACACTTTGTTGCACTGCTGGCGTTTCCTCTGTCGCCTCCTCGCTTTTTTCCTTTTCGGGGTTTTTTCTTTCAGCCAAAGCGTGGGCTTGATTGACATGCTGTCTGTCTGCCGCTTTTCCCCGTCTTTCTGCAACCTTTTTCCCACTGCTTTTTGTTTTGGCCAGCTGGCCATGGCATAAAAAAAAACATACATAAAGCAAACACGACACCAAGTGCAAAAACAAATTAGCACAGTTCTCGGCTGGCTGTTGATGCTGTGATGCATTTTTGACAATGAACATCAGATGTCTGTCAGTCAGCCAGTTGGGTGTGTGTTCTGGTCACAATGAGACAATCAGTCAGCGAGTCAAGGTTTGGCAAAAGAAAAAGGATGCAGAAGGAGTGTCCCTTTAAAATTGGTTGTGGTTGTGTTGGAAAGGGCAAAATGATAATGACTCCTCTTAGTGTTCGAAACAAAAAAATTACCGTGCAAAAAAATCAAGAATTCTGCAGATGCAATATAAGTAGTATAAGCAAATATGTAACTTAACATATTTTATTTATTTTGTTTTTGAGTTACTCAAAATGTTGTTGACATACATTTTCTCACAATTGCACTCTTTTTATAGTCATTTCCCATTGAATTTGACCCATTTTTTTGGAAAAATTATGCCATTCATGCAGCCAATGAAAAAATTACCCTTCGGAGTCAGCCAACCAACTAACAAACCAACCCAGAAACCAGTTCATACACACACTGCTCGCATTACGTTTAATTTATTTAAAGCTTGCATTTTCACACTCCAACGCTCGCCGACGCTTTCCTTTCGAAGCCGTAAAATGGAGCAACGCTGTGCCATTGGACTTTGCGTATTGTTGGTTATTTGCATAAAAATCACGCATACGACGCGTTGCACGCCGACCCTCGCTCAGCAAAGGATCCTTAAATTCGTTGTGCAGTGATTTCAAGGTTAGCAGGCGCCCAAAAAGAGTGCTCTGGAAACAGAAAAGTTTTTGCAGTAATTATGGAGATTCGTGTGCAACAATGGCGGATTAAAAATTATTGCTGCACACACAGCGAGTCGCTGGTTTTGTTCTGCCAATGTCATTGTCGCCGGATGATGCACCACAAAAGTTTCATTTCCCTTCATGTGCATTCGCATTGTTTGGCATTGCACTGAAATGGGCATTAATAGTCTCCGTAGTCGGTTCCGTATTTTTCTGATTTTTCCCGCTTTCCTCGCCGTTTTGTTTTTCAATTTTTCCCATTCAGTTGATGACTCTGCTGCTTTGTTGCCGAAACTGAGTGTCTAGGACCGGGTTTATTTTCAATTAATCAAGTCCTGCGCATCAGACTCATAATGGATCCCATTTGAAGGTTCCCTTGCTGCGATGTGAATGCCTCTTGAATACGGAAAGCGAACGAATGAATGATTAAATACGGCACTGTGTGCCACGAAAATAAGTAGTTAACTATTGACAGAGCCGGCGAATGGAATATTAATTGCCAGTCGCGGTGCTCTTTCCTCAGCCACCATATTTCTTGTGCCCTCTGTTATGTTTCTTTCCGTTGTCAACGCCATTGTCTTGTAATAAACAAGTTCGGGACAGGGGTGGTCCGGATCCTGGCCCATAATATTGGCAGGGCAACATAATAAACATAAATCAAGTGCGCCGGCATTGTACTCCGTTTTACTGGATGATTTGATATTGGCCTGCCTGCGATTCCATTTCGGTGGGCACACACAAACAGAAAGCTGAATGCGAAATTCAAGTACGTGATAAAGCAGTTCAGAATATAATATATTATTGTGCCATTATTAAAAATTTGTAGGTTATATTATATTTTATCAGTTTGTTATATATACTAACAAAACATCAAATGAATTAATTTCATTTATAAAGGATTTTTACATGCATATTTCTTGCAATAGAAAGTTTTTACTCAGAAAGATTGAGAAACTTGCGATTCTAAGTTCTCTGTGCATTCCAGATTTGGGCCATTTATCTTGGACTGTTTCATTGCCCGACCAGGCTGCCACACATGCATATCATACTCGTCATCGTTTTTATTATCGCCCAGCAAGTGAAACAAAAGGGAAAACGTTCCTCCTTCGGCGCCATAAATAAGCCAGGCCAAGTAGGAAAAACAATTCTGGCTCTAATGAAAGTCATGGGTGTGGGCAGCGTGTGAGGTTTATGTCTTACACTGCGTGGCACGAGCAAGATTTCACTGCCTTCTTCGGCTTGGCTAATAGATATTTATCTGGGATTTTGTGGGTTAATTTATATCTTGCTCTGAGGGGAATTGATTTTCCCACAGAAAAGAATATAGACCAAGTTGTCGTGCAATTTTACGTAATTACTCGAGTATTTCTTATCCTAAGAATTACATCAAAAAGTTGCCTAAGTGAGTTGAGATATGCCTGTAAACATATGTAAAAGACATCACTTTGAGCTTCTCTCCTCTTCCGAAATTACGCCAAAGACTTTGCCTGTGTCTGACACAATTTTCATATTTTTATGATATTAACTCGTCGTTGTGTCACTTAAAACCTCAACGTAAATACCAAAGTTACCCTCGCCATTCTGGCACGCATTTCGAAATTAAAATTCTCTAAGTAGAAGCCAGTGAGAAAATAACAAATTTCGGCTTGTGATGAGGGGGGTTTTCATTCGCAAAAAGAACTCACACGAGCGTGATGCTGTTGTCTTTAGACAAGTGACACTTCGTCTCAAAATGGCACTCTGTTAAAACATTTATGAGACGGAAAGCCGAGAAAGCTAAGGGAAATGGGAAAAGGGGTTGCCCCCGGCAAAATGTGTGTTCACTGCGCAGCTTATTTCATAGCAGGCGATCTCAGAAATTGCCAGCAAATCATGGAGAAAGAGTTTACTGGCATGTCTGGAACAAAAACGCCTTTCGGAATGTATTTTGGAAAGGTGTGACTCTGTAATTGAGCGAAAAAAAATGGGTTACACTCGTGAAAGAATGTCTTACAGATGTGTTTACTTAATCGTCTCTTAATAATGAAGTTGAAACATTCTTGACAGCTTCAAATAAACGGCTTTTGTTTTGTTTTCCACATTTATATCTTCTGCTTGTTACAAAAAATTACATTTTTGCAGTGTAAATCGGGAAAGACCTTGAAGGCAGTTCACGACACGCAATGACTTAAATTTGAGCTGGCAGAACGGGGGCATTGATATTTTATGGTCCTTCGGCGGATTTGACAAAAAGCTTCACTTTCCTGGCGCTTAACGAGTGCCTTGGGCGATGATTATTCCCTCGACAACTTGTCAGAAATTTAAAACTTATCAACGCGGAGGGCTGATGTGGCAGATTCTTAATGTATGCAAATTAAATTTGCCTCTCACATTTAAATCAATATTTGTCAGTTCTTCTGCTGCGCTTTTTTAATATGTTTCTGTATAGATGTTCTTTTTTAATTATAATTGAAAGTCCCGCCACAGATACATTTATCACATATGTTTCAGGGGAAAAAGAATTGCTCATTTAATGGCTGCCACAATACAATTTATATTCGCCTTGGTCCACGAAATGGGAAAATAAAAAGGTCAAAGGAATGCTGTGGGATCATAAATGGAAAGATATAATTGCAACAAAGGTTTCAATTGCCCCGTTTAATGTAAAGTTTTAATGATAATTGGATGTAAAGTCATGTTAAGCGGCCTTAATTATTAAAGCAAAAATAAGCCACATAAGATAGATTTCGCAACAAAAACTCAAGAAACACTCAATCCATAAAGGCGATCGATACATGCGTGAGCACAAGTAACTCTTTGGTAATCCATTTGTTGAATTTTATTCATGGAAAAAACATTAAATATTCAAAGCCATCAAACAAACGTATGGCCATTAAGAGGAGCCACCAGAAAGAGGCCAAAATAAATCCTTAATTAATTTTCGATTTTATCAATTGAAAAAAAGGGAATTCGGTTTCATTGCAGCTGGTGTACGTCCTCATAAACTTGGGATTTATTTGCACCCACATGGCTCTTTGCTAGTCTGCCAATCGCTGGGTGTAATAACTGCAGAATAAATTCAACCCAGAACGGGCAGTAAAAACAATTAATTGGGCAGCAGCATCAGCATTCATTCCATTATGGATGTCAGCACAAAAAACTGCAAAGATGATGGCCAAGGTGGGTTAAAAAACGGGTAAAATGTGGGAAAACGGGAAAAAAGAAGGTGGGAGAGGGGGCTTCGAACAGTTAGCCGACCCCATGTGCCATATAACCGAATTTAATTATTGTTCATGTGCTGAAATATGAGCAAATTTATTTATGGCCCTGCATGCGATGCCAGGTGCCCGGCAGAAGTTATCGTAGGTGGACTTTTCGGTTCCGGTCAGGATGGGGGAGTCCTTGTTGTCATTGTTGTTGCATAAATAAATGTTGCTGGCATACACGGTATTTTTTTATTTTGCCCTCAGTGAATGCAATCGATTCACGGCAGGGTCTCTCGTTCACCTGTCCAGCCTGCCATGCAAATGCTACGCCCCTTCTGTGAGTTATGGGCGTGGGTGGCGTATGATTAATATTCAATTACATGGCGGATCGTCCTGCTCCTCGAAAAACTATGCATGCGACAGGAGCCCCTCGCCTAAGTGTGCTTCACTTGTTTGCCTTCGCTGGAAAACTTTGCTAATTGCCCTCGTCAAGAAAATTAAAGGAAACCAAAGCAAAACAAAACAAAGCAAAACAATATAATGAATGCCCGGAAAGAACCAGAGTCGATTTCATCAAACTTTACATTTCTGCTAGACAACGTGTGCCTTATTTAATTATGCCCACGCTGAGATGAAAAAGGAAACTCTGGAGTTTTACATGTTCGCGCAAAGCGGTGGCGCGAAAATACATTCTTCTTAGCACGCAATGCGTTGAAAATTAGCTTGGAGTGAAAAGAATTTCAAATTAGCGTAATTATACAAAAATGTTGATGCCCATCGAAGCATTATGAAGGAAAGTCGAGTTGAGATAAAGTTCTGGGGAAAAAATTTGAAGCAACTCGCAGCTTTTCAGATTAAGTGTGACTTACAGAAAAATTGATGGGGATATCATGTGTAGTTATTCAGCTATTATAAAAATCGGAACTTTTATATGTATGGATAGCACTGCACAGCTTAAAATGATAAGAATATTTTTTAACTAGTATTCATAATGTTTATCAAAGGAGACTCTCTATATAAGCTTCAATTTGCTAAACTTCAATTTCCAAATCTTTAACCTTAGTAAGTCTAACTTAAGGCCCATTTGTTCCACTTTAATTTACTTTAGCCCACCATTATTCAAATAACTTCAATTGCGGTCTTAGTTGGTATTCCGATTGCGTGTAGTTTTGGCATTCGCCAGCCGCAAATATATCAAACTCTAGCCATTTGACAAGGCCAATGTCCATGATTTATGGCTGCCATTATTTTATGTTTAGCTGCACGGATTCGTGACATATTATTACTGCAATTGCCAGGCAACATTCGGGTCTAGGAATAATTTCCTTATCGGCGAAGTTTACCCAGCACTTGCTGGAAACTGAAAATGAATTTGGCCAGTCGCTCCCGAAATGCTCACTTTGTTATTATGCAAGTAAATAGCAACGCTTCGTTTGCATGAAGCAAAATAAACATTATGTTTGCCCGGTGCGGCTTTTAGTTGTTTAACGTATTGTGCTCACCATTAAAAATTAATTGCCATTTTATGAAAACAATAAATTTTTTGCGCATTTGTTACACTTTTCGGCGTACACTATAATTTTAATGACAGCTGCAATTACTTTCTTGTTTGCTATAAACATATCAAATTCAACTTGATGTAGCGGAAATTAATTAATCATTCAGCTGGAGTTGCCATTTAATAAACCTTATTCATATTTCAGGTCATTGGTTTCCCAAAAAGTTTTCCATCTTTCATTGGCGCAGTATATTTGATAGTGTTTGCTATTGGTTAAAGTTTTATTCGCCTTTTTGATGCGGCAGGCGAATAAAATATCACAGCTCTTGCGCCTGCATCAGCTTCATAATTAACTAATATAATATTTCTCGCTTGTTTTCGATTTTATTTGAGCTCCTCAATTGATTCATGCCAAATTCATTAACCCATATGTGTCGTGTGAGTGCCTAATGAGCGACGACATCGCTTGAAAAGCGCATCGACTGAGCGTTTATTAATTTATGCATTTAAACCATGCCCGATTGCGCATCACCAGCCCATCAGCATCCCATCGCCTGCGCCAAATTTTGCATATTAATTGCTCATTAATTGTTGATTAGCTTTCAAGTGCCGCAACGTGCCGCCCTGCCCAGCCCCCTGGTAATCCTCAGAGTTCAGACTCAAGGATACGCCGAACTTATCCGAGGCAGCTCGGAATTAGTGCGACAAAATGTGGTAATCAATCAAAAAGGGGAAGGGCGCCTCCGCAGCTCGGGCTGGGTTCTTTCCTCGGGCGAAAATACTTGCAATTAGGCATTATTAATCACAGCGACTAAGCACCAACACCAGGAGCTATCGGATATAGCTTCGCAATTAGCCAGGGCTATGCATGAAGTGAGCACTTCCGGTCCTGGCAAATAATTACATTGGTCATCGCCATTGGTGGTGGTGGTCACTGCGCTAATGTGCTAGTATTATTTTCTCATCAAAATTAATATTTAATTAAAAGTCAAGAGCGGGGGCTGGCTGAACACGCGCCGAGAAAAGTTAATTTCCTTTTGGGAAATCCACCATGATATTCATTTTTGGTCGTCGGCAGACCTAATGAAATTGGGGTGAAAAATAACTACACAGCTGAATAATGCTGCAGCGAATTAAAATTTAATTACAGAGGATGAATAATACTTTTCTATTTTACATTCACATATATGGCAATGCTTTCGTGGATTCTGTGCAATGTTATTTATTGTTTTTGATTAAAAAATGATGCAATATAAATTTCGTTCATTAAACGTAATATATAATTTAATGAAATTCTTTGAAATAGTTACCAGCATGGAAGTGCAATATTAACTTTCATTGAAAAAAATTATTGAACTATTTTACTGATATTTTGGTTGGAAACACTTTAATTAAGTAAGCGGCTAAAAGTAAAGGTATATTGTTTTAGCAACATAATAATATGTGCTTTCTATTGTTATCAATTATACTTTCATCAACATTTCCATTTCATTCCATTGTAAAGAAATCAAGTAAAAATGCGCGATGTTTATGTGTAAAATGGATTATTTAACAAGTGTTTCTCAAAATACCTAAATTGTAAGCAACCAATTGTTATGCAATATTAGGCAGATATTAAAAAAATACATTGGTTTAAACTGAAAGTGCATTTAAAACACTTCAAATAGAAAACAGGAGTGCAGCGATAGCTCAGATTTCCAGGTATCACAGGTATTTTTATTTGCTGTAGTTTCACAAGCCGAGTGAGTGCAAGGGTAAATGGATTATGAATGAGCAATTGCATTCACAGCAACGGAATATCATGCTCGAAATACGAGTGCAAAAAGAGCCTGCCTGAAATGCAAATACACAAAGCGACAAGCAGCAAAGAATTGAACTCTAATGACTGACAGAGTTCATTGCCAGGTCGCGGATCAGAATCCGATTTATGGACTAATTGCACTGCTCATGTCAAATGCTCAACTCGAGGGTGTGGGGTCGATTGTCTGTTTGTATGACAGGGAACAAGGGCAATCGAATAAAGAAGGGCGCCAATCGGGCAGAATATTCGTGGCCAAAACACTTGACTTGTGCGTGCCCGCAAGTCGACAACTAATCAATCAGTGAAAGAAGCCCTCATGGTTCATGTGATTCCTCGCTTTTTTTTCGAGGAGCATCGTATGATGGATTAGATCGGTCTGAAGTTTGATTTTCGTTTTTTTCGACATCAACCACTTTCATCGCCTCCGAAAGCCCATTTCAAGTTTAATCTCGCGTGGCGAAGTGACCAAAGACAGCAGTGAGTTTCGTTTAATTATGGCTTGATTTATGACTCAATTACCGTTTAATAGTCCAGACCGGATCCTAGTGCCTTGCTTTGATTTGCAAAATGTACGTACTTTCTCGGGAATGGCTTTTCTATCTCGTCACACTTCACTGGAACTTCGCAGTAGGGCCTTTGGCTCAGCTGGAGAATTTAATTTTCTTTAATATTTCTTTCTCTGGTATATGCTTTTCACTTTTTGTGCCTTTGGGCTGCCATTTGGCTGACTATTTATTTCTATTTTTCTGCCGGGGCAAGTTGGCGCCTCACACACACGCACACTTGGGCACAGCCACACACACTGGCACAATAACTTAAATTTTCGCTTGGCTCTTCGCGAATTCCGGCTGCTGGCTGCTGCCTTTTATCTTCGTTATATTTTCTTGAGTAGGTCAGAAGAAGTTGATATATCCGTTGCCTACTTTTCTGGGCGTTGTTTTTGGTCGCGCCTTGTCAGTGCAACAACTTCTGTACGCACACAGCAACACATCTTAGCCAAATCGCACACTCACACACACAGCTGCTGGGTGGTATTTTTGATTCGTTCGAATTTTGGGAAAAGCGCGACGCGCTCGATTCGTTTTCAAGGCGCTTGGACGGTCGCCCGATTACCGCTACCAAACAACACAAATATCGAACGTGAACTGACATGGAAATTCGCTATTTCAGCCAGCCAAAAAGGCCCAGGCCTCTCGGCCAACTTCGCTCGGGCGTAGCCGATTCAAAAGCACTGTCAGCTGCAGCGCCAAACGGCCATGCGACGAACTAATCGAGAGAGCTCTGAAAATTTTAGGGAGCGGGCGCATGGCATTTGCTCGTCTGGGAGCGAAAAGTCCCAAGAGAAACTAACTCCTTTCGAAGGGGAAAACTTTTTGATAGGGGGAAATTTCCCCTTTTTTTAGTACTTCGAAAATATTTACCTCACTTAACTTGTTGCTAATGAACATCAATTCGGGGATAATATTTAGTCAAATATTTCAAAACTTGAGAAAGGAATCAAAGTTGGTTTTAGGAAAGTAAAAATATAAATATATATATTAATTGCCTGCTAATAAGTTGTCAATTTTTAGATATTGCTGACGAAGGCCCTTGTATTTCATTTTGTTACCTTGTAAACCATTGGTTCATATTGCAGAATTTCACATACAGCGTCTAAGGATAACGTTTTATACGTGGCTGGGAGATCCGGAAAGGCATGAGTGCAAAATGAAACCCTCACGGTTCTGTGCGTCCCTTTCAAGATATAACGGTCAGGAGGAGATATAAACTCACAGTGCAAGAACCATCGGATTCTACACTGGAATTTTCGTTTCAGCAAGGACGTTAGTCAACACTAGTTCGCATCGTACCTTACGCCAAGGCTATATAAATGCCTGTTTTTTTGCCTTGTCACATCAGCGAAACATCTGAAATTGGCCACGGATCTCATCACAGACACTTTCCTAGGATGTCTTCGTCGTCTCTCAAATCTTCACGGAACAATTTTGGGTGCGGGTGCCACCCCCCACGCACATCGCGGGTACTTACAAACACCCAGTCAAAATCTGAGTGTTCAAGCAAGTACCCCGTTGCACAGTGGTTCCCATTGTAGGGGTAAAAAGACCAAAAATACTTCTAGTTGAGGTAGACACTTGAAACTTACCACAAAATGTTCTTATTTTTGTAGGATCGGACCACTATAGCATATAGCTGTCATATGAACGATCAGTTTGAAATTAAGTGTTAGTATGGAAAACTTTTTTGTTTTCAATTATTTTGCAACGCAAACATGGAATTCTACATAAGAAATAAGTAAACATATCCAGGGCGAGCTTAGCGAAAATTGTATGCTATTCATATAGCTGCTATTCAGCCGAAAATCGTGATTTTGTTTGAAAAATCATTTTGTTGCAAACAATATTGGATTCAAATTTTTCATTCATTTAATAACAACAACCACATAATAATTTTTTACGTTATATACATTAATACACTTATATTTTAATTATTCAAAAAATATATAATACATTTATATGTGCAAATGTACAAAGTGAAACAATATCTAATTTAAAAAGATTGCTCAATTAAATCAATGGTTGATTTTAAAAGCTTTGACTTTGGTTTGCATGGAAGTTTTCTTTGACCAGTGATAAATGGATCAGAGCTCAAGAGCTCAGTACGGGACCAGTACGGGACCAGTACGGGACCGAAAACGGGACCAGTACGGGACCAGTACGGGACCAGTACGGGACCAGTACGGGACCGAGTACGGGAGCTCAGAGCTCAATAGAAGTCTGTTCAAAAGGTAAGTCTGTTCTCTTTGTAAGCATACAACTGAGTTATTCATATGCGTTGGAGTTGCTTCGCATGTATAACACCTGGGCACCTGTCGGCAATTGAATTAAACGTTTTCTTAATTTTAAAATGTTAATAAACAATATACAAAAAGAATTATTAAGTTAAGTCCATTAAGGAAATGGACATAACGAAACCTCCAACGAAACCTTCAAACATAAACAAAAAACATCTGCAACTATATACTTATACTAAACAAAACAATAATTTACGCAAAACATAGAACGTCGTACTTATAATTTTTGTTTTAATAATATACTAAATACCATTTTTTATTATATTATATTATTCCATTACAGAGTAATGTCGATTTACAAGGTTTTTTTATTGACTTTACGGACAGCTTCACTTGCAAGTTGCTCACGCTGCAATATTCGATTGATATCATGCTGTCTCGTTCGATGCTATTCTTGAAGCGGATAGTTAGAGCAAGACAAAAACATGAATAAATTTGAATAGCTATACCAATTATGAGAAAGTAATGATACATACATTTAAAGTCAATATTTGGACTTTGATTTCTTTATTTTGGGCCTATGGGGGGAACCACTGTGCGCTGTCGCTCCCACTGTCTGTCCCGCCGAATGGCGACTCAGGATTGATTGTTTTATATATTTCCAAATTGATCACGCGAAAGAGACTTTGGAAATATCTATTTTACTTTCCTGCCATTTACGCCCTTTTACTCTCTTTAAATTTAGAATACCTTAATTTTAAATTGAGTAAATAATGCTTATAGTACAACTTAACTATGGAATCGGAAACAAACGAAATATTTAATATTTATATCAATATTTATTGACATTGTTTTAAATGGGTTTTTAATTGTTTTAAGTGTTTTGTGTTTGCTTTCTTACTGATAATATCCGTGACGTAAAATCCGATTAAGAGGTACAGCCTATGCCTATTCGATTCACCGATACGGCGCTATACTACTGCATAGGATTAAAAATAAACCGCATGTAGTGGAATATTACAATATTACATATTAGACAACAAGTCCTTGTGGCTGGTGATGTGCAATGCGATTTAAAACTTTTAGGGCTGGTCGGAGTTAGTGTGACCAGCTCTGAATCATTCGTTAACGCGCTATTGATATCTCATGGCTGCACTGTTTTTGAATTTGGGCGCGGATTATATGTCTGTGGGTATTTCCATTAAAAATTTTTTTTTGGTATGTTCTCGTTCTTGTTTTGTCTTCGTTATATTAACATTTTTATTTTTTAATCGTTCTTGTGAGAAGACCGTCTGGCTTGAAAAATTAAACATAAATGAACATAGTTCATTAAGATTGCCCTGCGTTCGGAAGAAAATTATTGAACATCTATTTATTACAAGGTGGTAGAAAAGCGATAAATTGGTTGCTTATTTGCTAATAAAAGTGTTTTTATACACAACGGTGGCGATACTGTGATATCAAAGCAATGATTCCAATACTTACTTATTTTACATAATGCATGGAACTGAGGACTTACTATACGTGGATTTCTTATGACGCATTTATGTATTTAATTATAGACATTAATAAATACATATCCAGAGGTAGCTAAAGGTACTTATACAACGTCAATTTTTTTGAGATCTTAAGTTTAACTGCTTATAGCTACTTAAATACCAAATTTCTAGTTATTGTCGCGTCTTTACAAGTACTTAGATGTACTGGGGTGTTGAAGCTACTGCGTCTCGCCGAAGTGTCGCTCCAACGTGTCTCGCTAACGTGTCACAACGACGTGTTCCTCCGACGACGTGCTCCTCGTTGTCCCGCAGAACATCTTAGTATCTTAGTACTGAATACTCGGAAATAATTGATCCAAAAATAGCATTACAAATAAATAACATTTCAAGTATAACCTTAAACGAATGGGAACAATCCAACAATAACATAGTAATAAAAGATAAGCCAATAAAAATATACAAAATTAAGCCCATAATGTTTAAGAATAAAATTGTTTATATAGTGAGCTTTAAAATACAAATTAAATGTTTTGACATTTTTGACATTAGGTTCATAAAAACGATGATGAATTTATAAGTTACCCTTTTCATTTATATCCAATGAATAATGAAAAAGCTATTTAGTTAAGATATAAGATTATTTAATAAGCATTTTGTTCAAACATATTTAATTACACTTTTAATTAAGAAATATATTTTAAAAACATATTCAATAAAATGTAATACAAAATATTGTTTTTTTCTTATTAAACAATGCCATTTTGTCTTAATTTGAGACAGAGTCCGTTGGTTTTAAATTTTGCAACAGTTTCGTTTTTACGGTAAGACCAACAACACCTTGGCCACTTTGGGAATTAAACCATATCTAAAAGCTTGGAGTTACGACTTTAGTTTTATATCAGTCAGCTTTCTCTAGCCTAAGTAAGGAAATCAACCATCTTTAAAGTTTTGGGACTCTAAATTTTACTTTGTAAAAGAAATTTTCTGGTGTCCCAACCATTATACAAAAGCTCTATACAAAAATATCCTTTAACAGATGTTCCAGCCCTTCTGGAATAGATACTAGCATCATAATAGCTTGCAAGAGGTGAAAGCAATTTAACGGTACATAAAGCTCATACGGAATACTGGTGGTTTCTTGTGCTTTTTATTGAAGTTTTTAGTTGTAGTTCTTTTTTTCTCCGCCAGTTGCGTTAATGTTTTGCACTTAGTAATTTTTTAATTGCTAATTTTTAAATTAAATATAAATATTAATAGCTTTTTATTTGACACTTAACATAACATTGTATGCAAGTGCTAAACACAATTTTTTTAGGGAGGTCGTTTTAGATATCTAGAAAAATGCATTTGTAAGAGCATTAAATTGATAATGCTGCTATGATGTGTGCCCTGCTGACTGTGGCTCTTCCGAAAAATGTAGCTCACCTGCAGCTAAAAGCAGGGAATAACTCAGTTTTAATTTCACATTTCCTTTCAGCAAAAATTGGGGTCAACGGACCAAAATAACAAAAGTCCTGCATAGTAGTGTGTTTTAGGTTTGGCAATGATTTTAGTTTTTGGTGGTTTCCCTGTGTCTGTGGCTTCAGCTGAAAGCTGCGAGTGCAACTGGCTGCTAGCCTTATAAATCATAATATCCAGGAAATAAATCCTTCACGGACAATTTAACCGCCGCACCCGTTTCTGGGCCAAATCTGCAACAGTCGTAGGTACTTTGTGGCTCGGATTTTTCTCCGATTTTTATTTTTTCTTGAATGTTGCTGGGGGTTTGGTGTCTGGCAGTCAAAGGCCAAACAATAAAATGATCAAATGTACTTTTTGCTTGGAGATAGCTGAGCCCTCTACTGAAGTAAATGGAAGTTGTAGAATTAATTTGGCGTGTACAGTCAACTCCATCTGCAGGTGATTGATGGCAAGCCTGTCAGCTGCTCAATGTCCATCTCCCTGGCAAATATCTCATTCCATACCATCGCAGTTGGGTTGGGTGTTTCATAAGTATGCTGATGATGCATTTGGTTTTGGGGTAAGTATTGCGCAACAAGGGAGCCACTTACCGGACCACAAATCCCGAGCGAAATGCATTACCCCACAGAGAATGTGTACAGAAAGAAAATATTCCCCAGCAGGTGTGGCTTATCAGGAGTTGGCAAATATATCATGTATTTTTTCAGAACCCATTTTTTATATAAGACTCTAGATAAATATGACCGTAGTATGTAGCCATCTGTATATATTAAGTAATTATATCAAGAATAAAAAAGGCTAAAAAAAAGGTACTATGCCTTTGTGACCTAATATTTTTTGGTGTAGCTTTTCCAGCTTTTCCATTTGTGTGCCGTCCAGTTGCATTCTCATTGGGTGGCCATGCGTCTGATTGTGCTTCAAACCAATCTGCATCGATATCCGACGCTTAGCTACTTGCATTTCACAGCGCGCTCAAAAATGTAATTTAGCAACCTTTCTCATGCAATGACCATTTTCGACAGAGGAAGAGTGCTGGAGATGATATCTGTTCGAATACTTTGGTAATTTTGAACATGACATTCCGACAATAGCAGTAGGGTTTGATTTCGAATGACGCACATTTGCATGCTGGCACTAAACACACTCTCTGGTGAACATTCGTCAATGATAATGTTATATTATTGAGATTTTTTAGGATTTTTTAAAGGCATGTTTTGTACAGATATACTCCAAGCTAATATTGGATTTGGCGAAACATTGGCACGAGTTCTCTATGCCATTATTCGATGGGGTTCCCTCAGACTCGAGGGGGGCGCCCTATGCAAACACACTGATTCAGTTGACATGTGCAAGCAGTGCGAGCAATTCTACTGTATTCCGGCTATCCCCTTCCCATAGGGGCACCATGTCCCCCGACATTTCTCTCTCTTCCAGGAGCTAATTAAAGCGCGCACGCGTGTGTGATATGCCACGCCAGATGTTAGCTAGTAGATGTCTCAGCCAACCAGCGTCAAAACCCAAGGAACATGTCGCAAGGGGAACGTAAAAGTAAAGCAGTAGCTGCGGCATGTGCACTGGGAAATGAGTACATGTATTTACAATATAATACAAATTGGTAATCACACCCCAGTGTAACATAAACGCAAGGGAACTATTGCAACTATTAATATTGTATGGCTTTACCACATAAACACTTCTAATTTTTACCTGATTTACTTAAGTATTTTAAGAACTATGTACTAAGAGTTGGGAACACAAATTTAAACAGAAAACCATGGGGATATTCTATATATTGGTACAATGGAAAATGCTTTTTTCTAAATTTTTGAACATCTTATCATGAGAGGTCTTCAGTTTTTTGCCCAGTGCACTGTGGTCCAGAATTCGATTTTTTTGGCATAAAGTCTAAAAATTGAGCTACAGACTTGAAACTTTGTACATTTTGTTGTTAAATCACAAATAGTTTGCACAGAAAATTTGAAGTCTGTGCGACCACGCCCTCTCTTGCCTCCCATATTAACTACTGGTATGACTCAGGAGTCAACGAAATATCATTTTTTTTTTTTTTTTTTAAAGTCGTGTATATTGTTGTTTTAAAACAACAACGCCCTCTTCTTTTTCTAGTTCTACATTTTAAATTTCCGAATCTGAACTCGAATCAGAATCAGATTGTGAATCCAATATTTTGTCTCATGGATCAGGTTTAAAATTATACTGTATTTCCAAAAGACTTATTACTGCCTTCGGAAGTGGTTTTTCCTATTTTTTCTCTCTCTTTCTTTTAAACTAATTGTTGATAATAGTGGGTCCGAGTTATCAATCGCTCTGTGGAAAATATCACTCATCCTATTGATCCGACTATTTTTCCTTGCATGTGATAGTCGATCCTTTTTGTAAAGCTTATTCCGGGCTTCACTCGTATTTTCAGTTTCCTTTTTAATCTTTCTCCTGCATTTTGGTAAGATAAGTTTCGGCGTCCCATTTGCTTCGGTGTCGTGGAGTTTTCAAAATCTCTAACAAGAATTGTTATCTTTGACGCCATCCACTTGGTATGTTTGGAAATAAATCGGTCTAGTTATCTGTTACACTCGGGCAGTTTTTTTTTAATAAATAATTCAAAATTTACTATTTTTTTGTCAATATCTTCTGTCTGTTTCGATTCCTGATTATTGTTGTTGATTGCGGAATAAACGTAATCTGAAACATAACTTATTTGCCTATTGTTACGCCTCCAAATGTCCAGGAGGTCGCTATGTCTGAACGCAAAATTGCCTATATAAAATCAAATTTTTAAGAAAACGAGCAAAAATGGGCAAAAGATATTACTTTACCGTGAAAGACAATAGTTAAAGGTACAAACTGACGTTTTTAACTTTTGTCAGAAATTGTCAGAAAATTAGTTATACTCCACGAAACACAGGGGACACGTTAGAATTTTCTGTTAAAATATACATAAATTGGATGTCACACAACATAAAAACAGTACAACTATACATATATTACCTAAATAAGTTAAAAACATCATACCTTGGCATTTATTTTCCATATTTTACTATAATTTTTGGATGCGTATTAACGATCATACCACATGCAAAAGTAAGCAAGTAATTTTTCGGAAATTGCATTCTCTCAATCAGCTGTTTAACACTTCAACTTTAAAAGCTCATAAAACGATTTTGTGAAGCTTTCGGTCAATTTTGTTTTTGGTTTTTATTTATATGATTAATTTTGTATTAGAAAATAATTGCTAGAGGACGATATATTGACATAAAAATTTAGACTTTATGCCAAAAAAAACGAATTCTGGACCATAGTGCAGTGCATCATCCTCCCTCTGCCGTATCCTAATCTCTACCGCAACATATTTTAAATTTAGCATAACATCGAGCCCCGAAGAGGAGGCTGGATGGCATCTTTATGCTAAGGTCGCCTCATCAACAACATCTCGGGAGGGGAATGGGACCTCCGCCGCCCTGACTGCGGGGTGTTTGAACTGGCGATGCGAGTTTGTGTTTTGATTTGGTTTTTGTCGCCGCCACCGCCGACGCCATCAAAAAGGTAAACAAACACTTTTTATTCTGTCCTCCGGGGACGTTAAGTACTAAAATTTCAAGGGACTTGAAATGAGCTTAGTTGGTGGGTACGCTTAGATTAAATCTGTTAATGTAAACTAAATTTCGTCAAGTGTACGAAAGTGCATTTTGAATTTTTAAGTATTTGCTCGAATTTACGAGTTACATCATATTTTCCGAATAATACAACACCAACCCTAATAATAATTTATACTTAAATGTTATTTCTTCAAACCATGTGCATTGACTTCCCTCAAGATAAAATAGCAGGCGGAAAATGATTAGAGATAACTTGGAATTGTACCGAGCACCCTTATTAGCATATTGTCGTCACCACTAGAGTATTCAAATTCGATGGAAATACGCTGATTATATCTGAGGATGCAGCTTTGTTGGACTCACCCTGTAGACAAGATGCATAAATTTGCAGCCATTTTTAGCTGCAAGCACTGCGCTATGGGTACAGCGTTCTGATTCCCAAAGATTTTAATAAATGAGCGCAGGAAAAGCAGTCGTTTGAAATGCTGAAAAGCATTTGCCACACCATGCAAAAAATATGCTGGGCCGCGTGGTTTTCGCTCTGAATTGTGCAGATAAACCGGGAATTGAAAATCAAAAATGCATTGGCATGGTACGAACTAGCTCTCCCACTCAAATTTTTTGCCATTCAATATGGAATTTATATGAAATATGCAGTATTCAGAATTAATACAAAGCTCAAAATGTGCGAGCAACTATCAGTACATAAATACAAAAAATAACACAACCAAATTTTTTAAGCACATTCGACAATTTGCATACTACACTTTAGAAAATGCAGGGAAAATACCCTAGCCCAGGTGCAATAATCTTTTTTCTCGCAAAGTTCCATCAAGCCAGTAAACCACTTCATTCCGAAAAATTTATGTAATAATTCAACGTCAATAACGGATCTCGAATCTGACATTTGTGTAAACTCATAGGCCATTCGATGTCATCGCTGAACTGACAAAGGGCATCATCAAACTCGGCTAATCCGCGTTGTAAGCAATTTCTGTCCATTATTGCTAACCAAAAATATGCGCCAAACAAAAGCCTTTTGAGCATTATTGTTGCAGCTCGATGGGATCGCTCGACCTACGCGAATAAAATACATTTTTCAGCAATAACAATGAAAAACAAATAAAAAAAAAAAACAGCGATACATAGAAACAACATGCGGTGAAACACTGCTTTGGCGTATGTTCTCGCAAACCTAAGAAAAAAGTACATATAAGTAACACACAATGGCGGGGAAGGGTTGAATTTTTTCTATAAAAATGTTGTATGATTTCAAGCTTTTCTTTTTGTTTCAGATTTTTATTCGGGCTGCACACGGCCAATTGTTTTGTTTATTCCGTTTGGCTTACTCTTCGTTTTTCTTTATGGCGAACTGGTAAATAAATTGCACTGAAAGTGCAGGGAAATAGTTAAGTGATTGATTTAGTGCTGCCTGGAGGCACCCATCCGCTCTCTGAACATTTTCCCCCGTTTGACAGCTTTGGGGCTTGGAAAGTTGCGAGCCGAAATTGATTTCAATTCGGGAGTTTTCGCCAACAAATTGAGTGCTGGTGCTCGAATGGGGGGCGGCTAGAAATTTCCATGAATGTATTAAGCCCGAAATTTATTAACAATGAAATGCTATAGGTGGACCAGAGAATTGGGGGAATGGTCGCGAAATTCGGCCTGATGCTTTGACCCGAAAATAGTGGCATAGTTAGGGAGAGCGGGTTCATATGATTGCAAATTTGCATTTTTGGTACAATCAGCAACATTTGAAAAGTTGAATAAATAGATTGAGTGCACAGAATGCACTAATAAGCGTTCTAAGTGGAGGGGGAATACAAATGGCCTTAAAGGTTTAAAGTATTCAAATTGTTGTATGTTTCCTTATCGCCTGCTTAATAATAGCTTTGTTATAACAAGTGCGTAGTTGCTTAAAAAGGAACTAGAACTGGTGGCATTCAAATTCATGGCTTAGAGGTTGGGCAAGCCAACGAAACGATTCCTTAAGCAATTTACAAAGGCAGTGCCCGAGCCGGGCTTTTGAGTTTGCACAAACTTGCAGCTTGGCTTAAATACTTCATGACTTTCCGGGCGGCACGATGCGCTTGCCACTTGAGCCGCAAAGCGGCCATTAGCCGACTGATGCAGACAGCTGCGACGGATGGCTGTCAGTCTAAGCCCTCATCACCCATCAACACACTCCCAGCCCCAAGGACGGCTCAGAATGACGGCTATGCTATGGTTCTAGGTACAGGGAAAAGGCTGTGCTGGCAACTGCCAACTGGCAACTAAAGGCACGCAAACTATCTCGCCACTCAGCCGAGCCACTTGAGTTATTTTCCAGCTCGCGATGGTAATGGTAATGGTAATAGAGTTGAGTACCGGGCCCAGATGAAGATGCTAAACGGAATCCGAAGACAAAGACGCTGGCAATTCATCTCGAGACGCGCAAAAGTAGGCACTAGCGGTAGACTTATTCGTTTAATTAGCAGCAGAGCGCCAGAGTAGCGGGCCTACTACTTTACAGCCGTTTTAGATGGTTTTGGCATAAACTTTTTTGACTGTCGAAATGGCACACGTACGGCTTCTTAAATTGTCAGATGACGCCGTTTTTAATCACATCGAAAATTGCGCTAAATCATTTTCTAATTGCCTCCTCTTGGCAGTGGCTCACTCCGGCCGGAGTTCTCTAATGAGTTCGCACATTTGCACGATGTGTCTGCCTAACTTCCAAGCTGTTAGCCATATCTACCATGCATATCTGCCAGACACCACGTACGCACATGTGTCAATATGAAGATGGGGAAAGCCAGAAAGCCAGTGTGTTTTTTGTGGGCTCCAAGTCGAGTTACTTTTCGAGCTATTAAGATAGCGGGCGAAGACAAATTTTTGAAGTGCACCCATTTATTCTTCCTGATAAAATTAGTTCCAATATATATGTATATATCTTTTAATTTAATTTACAAGTTAGAAATACATAACATTTTAAAATCACTTTCTTAAGTAGGTATGTTTTGGTGATTCTTAAGCAACAAAATCATTATTTCCAAACATTTTCAAAGCACATTCAAGTATTTCCCCAGAAACACCATCTGTAATGACCCGCTTAACCACAGTAATACACGTTAGGGTTTATGGCTTGTAATGAGTTAGTTTATTTGGTTTAATAATATTCGCGCACCCACTCCGCTTCACAGTTCGCACCCGAATAATCCCTTCTCTCACTCCTCTGCTGGGCGATCGTTCGCGCCTGTCCCGTCGCTGCTCTCTCGATGCTTGGTTGTTGGCAATGCCGGTTGCCACATCCCTCCTTTATTGACGAGTTTTAGCTTTAATGGCGGCAGGGGTGGCTGGATCCCGAGGCCTCCTTCTGTGGGCTGAAGTACTGCGACCTCCGAAGTTGGTGTTGATTCCGGTAGGCTGGCATCTGATTGCGGCGTTGGGCAGGAGGCTGGATACGTCTGGCTAGCCGGGACTTTCTTAAGATGTGAGGCATTTCTTGTTAGTTTTCTACCACCCCCTTCGATCACCACAATGTTATTGTGTCGTTCTAACACCGTAAATTCCGTCTTGTCGAAGTTTGATGTAAGTTTGTTTGGGAACACTACGTTTTTCAAAAGTACCTTGTCGCCCACTTCTATATCGACTTCCTTTGCCCCTCTTCTTTTGTCGGCTGCCTGCTTTCCCTTATATTTTCCAATAATGTCTTTATCTCTTTCCTCAGAGTCTAAGGTTTTCTCGTAGATATCCCCAACGCCTGGTATTTTGTCACGGATGACTCTGCTGAACATTAGCTTTGTGGGCGCTGACCCTGTTGTTCCATGTGGGGTTACATTGTACATCAAAATAAACTTTTGGATTTCCTCTTTGTAGTTTTTCCCATTTGCGTATGCTATTTTTAGGCGTTTCACAAGGGCTCTGTTCATGTTCTCAACTTCCCCGTTTGCTTGCGGCCAATACGGTGGGGTCCTAACCTGTTCAATGCCGCACGCTTTGCAGTAGTTAGAAAACTCCTCGCTAACATACTGGCGTCCGTTATCAGTTCGTAGGTACTCAGGATATCCCAGTCTACAAAAGATTTCTTTCATTGCCTCTATCAGGGTCGTTGAAGATATGGTTTTAAGAAACTTATGCTCCATATATCGTGAAAAATAGTCAATAAAGACTAGAACATATTCATTGTTAGGTAACGGACCTAGCAGATCCGACGCTACCCAAATCCACGGGCCAGTGGGAAAAGGATTTCTATCCATAGGCGGTGGTCGGATGTCTTGAGATACCAGGCAACAATCTCTGCAAGCTTTGACAAACTTTTCTGCCTCTCGGTCTATTTGTGGCCACCATACTTTGGACCGCAGGCGGCGTTTCATTGCTGTCTCGCCGGGATGACCTTCGTGGGCTAACTCCAGTATTTTCATTCTAAGAGATCTCGGCACGACTACTCGGTTTCCCCTCAACAGGAGCGAGCCAACCGCTGACAGCTCGTTACGAAACGGATAGAAGCTCCCTGAACTATCAGGCTTCCAGGAGTCGTTTTCCAGGCAACCGATTGCGTCCATAATCTCTTCATCCCTCTTGGAAGATTCTGCTATTTCCGAGATTGTCATAGATTTTGGGATGGAGCTCTGTACGACGCGTAGGATGCTGTATTCCGTCCTGAGATCGATTGGTTCTACCGTAGATAGTTGGCAGAGACGAGACAACGCATCTGATATGTTGTCTTTTCCGGATTTATAGATAACGGTGAACGTATATGCCTGGAGTCGCAGCAGCCACCTTTCAATGCGGGCCGGGGGCTTGGATGTTGGTTTGAAAATGGCTTCCAAGGGTTTGTGATCGGTTACGAGTTCGAAGTGCAGGCCTGCCAGAAAGTAATAAAATTTCTCCACTGCCCAAACCAGTGCTAGGCTCTCCTTTTCCGTTTGGGAGTAGCGTTTCTCCACCTCTGACAGGGCCTTGCTAGCAAAGGTAATTATTAATGGTTCGTTGTCGACTTTGAATTGCAATAAGACAGCCCCAAGGGCAACCGGGCTAGCGTCCGCAATCACCCGAGTTCGATGTTTAGGATCGAAATATGATAGTTTGGGTACCTTGGATAGGAGATTCTTAAGGTTGTTGAAAGCATTTTTCTCGGCTTCGCCCCAGGTGAATTTGTTTTCAGTTTTCAGCAGTTTTCTTAGAGGATCTGTGTGACTTGCAAGGTCCGGAATGAACTTTCCGACGTAGGTTACCAAACCGAGGAAGCTCCGTGTTTCCTCTTTGTTCTTCGGGTCTCTGAAAGATCGGATGACGTCAATTTTCTCTGGGTCGACTTCTATTCCCTTGTCGGATAAAATATGTCCGAGGAATTTTAGTTTCCTTGTCTTCCAGATGCATTTCTCTTTATTCAGTAGGACATTATTTTCCTGGAATATCTCGCATACTTCTTTTACGGCGCTGTCGATTTCGAGGTCAGTTGCGCCAAAAATGATTATGTCATCGATGAAGTTCATGGCGTTAGGTACCGTAGATAACATCTGCTCCAGAAGGCGTTGAAAAATTTCGGGAGCAGAATTAACTCCAAACATCAAACGCTTATAGCGGAAAAGTCCCCTTGGGGTTATGAACGTTGTTATCTCCCGGCTCGATTCATCAAGGGCCACTTGGTGATAGGCGTCCTTGAGGTCTAGGCGTGCGAAGAATTTCGCCTCTTTGAGTCTGGTCATAAAGCAATCGAAAGTTGGTAATGGATAGTTTTCCCGTAGGATAGCTTTGTTTGCCAGTCGCATGTCGACACATAAGCGGATGTCCCCGTTCTCCTTAAACGCAAGCACGATGGGAGATATCCAAGCACTCGGACCCTTGACTGGTTCAATTATATCTCGACTCAGGGCTTCCCCCAGTTTTTCCATGACTTTGTCCTCGAGCGCTGCCGGGATTCGTCTCACCGGTTGTTGAACGGGTTTTACGTCATAATCGATAGACAGCCTTACTTCAATGTTTTTCCAACTCGGAAAAGGCTCTATTTCTTCAATCCGGTTAATGTTTCTTCCCAGTCGGAGGACTTTTAACTCGATAGCTGTGTCTCGGCCCAACAGAGATTGTTCTCCATTTTCAATCACGTAAAATGAAGCAATCCCTTCGGCACCCGGCTCGACGGAAATTGGGGCCTCGAAAATACACATTACTCGAAGTAATTTATTAGAGGCATAGGCTCGGAATTGCTTTTCTGTATGGGTTCTTACGTTAAAGACTGTGGCCTTTCTCTTCACTAGCAGAGACCAGTCCGCGTGGCTGATAAGGTTAAACTTGCACCCCGAGTCAATGATTAAAGGAATTTCGCGGCCTCCCACTCGGCATCGTATGAACTCCTCTTCATCCTCGCTTGACACTCGAAAGCAATGTGCCTCGCCCTTTTTAAGTTTGGAGCTGGTGGCCTCCTCTTCGACAGATCGTATGTACGTGCGAGGCCTTTTTAGGTTATTCCTTTGGGACTTAGGGAATCGGCTGTTCAGGTTAGTTCGGCACTTCCTGGCATAGTGTCCAGGCTTCGAGCATTTATTGCAAGTCACATTTCTTGCCGGACATGATGGGTCATTGTGTGTGTGTCCGAATTTTCCACATCTGGGGCATTCCCCACTCTGCTTGAAACCACGATGTGCAATTTTACAGATGGGTTCCGCACTTGGTCTTGATGTCATTTCTTTTGATTCCTTGTTGATCTGCTCCTCAACCTGACATACTTCGATCACTTCCTCTAGTGAATTTTCCTTCCCCAGGAGTCTTTTCTTGAGGTCTAGAGGTGCCCACACATCTATAATTTTATCCTTAAGACATATATCCTCAATCTCCGCTTTTGAGGATCCAAATGCACATCGTTGCATTTGTTGACGGAGTCGCAGCAAGAAATCCCCAAAGCTTTCTGTGTCCAACGGTGTCAGACTTCTGAATAGATGTCTCTCAAACGTTGAGTTCTGCTTTGGTGAGAAGTGTTTATTTAGATGGTCGATGAGGATTTTGTAGATGTCTTCTTTATTTCCGTCGCAGGGCTCAACTAGCGCACCAGGTAGGGAGAATACTACTGACTGTAGCTGGACTCCTCCCAAAAGCAGTAGCTTACTCCTCTTCTGCTTCTCGGTAACAATGCCCTCGGCCTCGAGGTATATTGTAAATGCCCTCAACCACTTCTCCCATTCATTTCGGAGGATTGCCTTGTCGATCACCTCGCACAGAAACGGTTTAATGACACTGTCGGTCATTTTAAATACGGGACCTAGACTTGGGGTTTAAAAAAAAAACATTATTAGATTTATGACTTGACTTGTAATTAATACCCGGCCCTCTTAGGAGCTTGTAATTATTACTCAGTCTCAGTTCAATAATACCTCCAATTTACATTTGGGGTTTAGTTGTTTAACTTTTTCCTTTTTAATTTTATTAATTCTTTTGGCTTGTGGAGAGAATACTGCTCCACCCGACCTTTAACCTTCTGTTTACCACTCAAACCGATTACTCAGCTCTTTTCTTACAAGCTTGTAATGTTATCTTTTTTTTTTTATTAGATTCTTTTATACAAATTTTTTTTATTTATATATTTTCGTGTTCCGTTTCTTTTATTTTTTTCTAAATATGCTTTGGCTTGTACCACTACTCAGCTCCTCTATTTAGAGCTTATAATGCGTACTCGGCCCTTGCAACTCTTTGGTTGCTAGAGAAATTTCTCAATCAATCACCTTTCAGGCTTGTAAAGAGTATTACTCTTTACCCGGCCTTATTAGTTATTTTTTTTTTTTAATCTCCTGGTTGCTAGAGAGTGTCTCTCTAACTCACCTTCTCTTAAGCTTGCGAAGAGTAATCTCTTCACTCAGCCTATCTGTCGGAGTGCATGTGTGTTGGATGAGAGTGAGTGAAAAATTGTGCATACAGAATCACTGATTCTGCTTTGTGCTTAAAGTCAGTTTATGTTGGCAACGTGCAATCTGCACTCCCGCAGCTTATTCTTTCTCTCCTCTTTCTTAACACTTTCACATATGTATATGCCGGTAAGCCCATTCAATCACACACACACTTACGTCCAGCCTATATCACGCCAGTCGTTTACCGTAATTTCGCGCCCTTTTCCCTAATTCATCAAATTTTCCAAGGTTTTAGTTATTATTATTATCATTTACCGATTTTTCCACTCGTCGCCAATGTAATGACCCGCTTAACCACAGTAATACACGTTAGGGTTTATGGCTTGTAATGAGTTAGTTTATTTGGTTTAATAATATTCGCGCACCCACTCCGCTTCACAGTTCGCACCCGAATAATCCCTTCTCTCACTCCTCTGCTGGGCGATCGTTCGCGCCTGTCCCGTCGCTGCTCTCTCGATGCTTGGTTGTTGGCAATGCCGGTTGCCACACCATCTATAGAAATATTTTACACCGCATCCACACTCCGTCTCGGCCAAGTTGACCAGCTCCATAGCGAGCCATGTCGGCACTGTGTGAGCCGTGTTTGCATATTTGTGCCGCAGGCTGTGTGCTAATTATGCCGAAATATGGGGGATTTCATGGTTTGAGGATGCTCGGATTTTCCGGCTTAGAGAAGACGTCTATGGGTGCTCGACCAGAGTGTCTCTTGTCACGACTGGGCGCCCATTGTTGCTGCTGCCAATATGGCTGCGATGTAAATGCCTGAATGGGCCATTAGCTTCCAATTAGTTATTGTTAATTTGTCGTTTGGTCCTTGCAGGCGGATCCTGTGGTGGTGTTGCACCTCGGCAGTTGTCCTTCGAACTCTGTGTGGGTTTATGATATGAATTTCGAAGACGTTGTATTAATTACGGCTGCCAAGTGTTGGTTTCTGGTTTGGGCATTGAATAGTTTTGTAATGGCTTTTCTTATGAATTTTGATTAGTTTGTTGGTTGGGAGTGGACGAGATTAATTGATTTCCAGTTTCAATCATATAGGTCATTTGAAAGTTAATATGCAAAAGCTAAGCTAAGTTAAAAGATCAAAACAAAATAATATTTTTGCATAAAAAAATAATAGTAAATAGTAACTGATATCATCTCTACTTACCGATTGTTCAATTGTTCTTTATGATCCGGCATGCAAAATCAAGTATCTAACTCTTTTCTTTTACTAGTGGAAGAGGAATTTGAAATTGTTTCCTTGGCAGCAGCAGTCCGTTTTTCCTTTCAATCTGCGCGGCTTTTCCGCCTAAATTGCTGCACTTGCGGACTTGTTTTGTCAACCCTCGCGGGCCACAGGCTTCGGCAGCGGTAGTACATGAAATTCGTGTTTATTTTGGTACGCGCGTGGCAAGTGCAGCGCGTAAATGTGGCATGCCCCTCATCGGCGGGCACGAATGTATATGTACATATCCCCCACGGGCACAGCGCAAAGCTGGAGCCATCAGACGCCAGGAAAGTGGAGTCAGCGCCGGGGGCCAAAGGGTTGTGCACTTGTTGTCATCATCATCATCTCCACCATGCTCATCCACAGTCACATCATCCGGCGAAATAGCAGTAGCAGCACACACGGAGAGAAATCGGGTGTCACTACACTATTGCAGTATATTGTCTCATTAAATAAAATGTGAACTTCTGGTTGGATTTCTGGCAGTGTTTTGCATTCTATTTAATAGTAATATTTATAAGATACCATGCCATGGAGGCATGGTGGTATAAGATAGTTTTATAATTTTCTTTCCGTGCATAGTGGGAAATTGCATAAATAACAGGGTGCACAACAAAGTTGCGCTGGTTGACTGAGCATGATGACGTTGATTATGTTTCGGAGGCACCAACTGTTGTCTCCTCGTCCGCGAAAAACAAATCCCACTAAAAGACCCCTGGTATTGCCAGGAGTACTTCTGATTGAAAGAAAGTTCTGTGGAGGTCCTGCATGTACTAGTGCTTCCAGCGCTATTGATGTGTGTAGCCACAATCTAAATGCAAAGCAAAGTATGCGGATTCATTGCGATTTTCTGAACTTCTTTAGCCTGGAAAAACCCTGCAGATATTTTAAAATATTGTGTTGCCCTTTGGCATGCAGCATGAAAGACCTTTGTGTTTTGCAAGCCATGAGGACTACATGTGCGAATATTTTAGAAAAAATCCGAGCCCGGTACCTACTTGTCTGCCCAGTTGTTCACCAAGTCGACTTCTGCTCGTTGAAAAATTGCGTTTTAATTAAAAACGCTCAAGTGCACTTAAGTGTGCGCTTTCTCAGCCACGTCAACAATCAGACAGGCAGCCATTTCCCACCCACACCCCCTCACAATTCCAGCAACAACAGCAATCAGCAGCAGCAAAAACAATGTGAGCAACAACAATGGCGGAGGACCAGGAAAAGGCACAACAACAATTAAGCCGACAATAGTCCCGAAGTGTAAAAAAGCACAAAAGACAACAAACAGTGCAGAAATAAGGCAGAAAAAGAATATATATAAATCAGTAGCAAGTCGAATATCAGACTCACTATTCGCAGGCATTGCAAATATTATAATATGTTAAAGTATATCATTACATTTAAGTAATAACTAAAATACATTTCAGCAGTGAGCTTCCATGTCGAAGTTATGAAAGTATTATATTAGTAATATATGTATGTATGGAATGTTAGAAGTAGAATAATTATTTTTAATGTGGACAGGACGTTTATATAAAAATAAATAGTTTTTAAAAGTCTTAGGAATGTTCAGAGGTAACATCACAAGATTCTGGCTTAAATAAGTTTTAACAATGCTGCATTATTCGCCATTGCTTTTCATTAGACTCATCGAGGACTCATCCTCTACTCGCCACTATTACAAGTATATTTAATGATTCTATGATGCATTCTATGATCTCCATTTCAGTTTTTTTAAGCTGAAATCCATGCCGGTTTTTGTTAAGTCCGTCATCATCAGTATTGTGTGCCAATCAATATAGTTATCTATGCATTACCAAAGTTAATACGCAACAAGAGCACATGAGGGTATATCGAGCTGCATTGCAAATAAGCAGGAAAATTTATACCATTTTGCGCCGATTTACACAGGGACCTGGAAGAGAAGACACCGCTCCCTGTTTGCATTCAGCTCCTCAGTGCCGTTCAGCAAATGAGGAAACCTTCGGTTGAATTGCTACTTTGCCTGAGCTTCCCGAGCTGCCCGAGTTTCTCCCCTTTGAGAACATGAAAGATGGGGAGATGCGCTTCCTTTGAGGCTTCTTCGGGGGAGTAACTGCAATTGCAGGAGGGTCTGATAAGCTGCTCGGTGTGCCTGCAGGAAACAGGATATGACATATTTATAATGCGAAACAGATGCGCACATTTCGGGCGGAGCTGCGTTGTTTCCCTTTTCGATATCACGAATTAATTTCATGCCATTTTCATAATGTGCCTTGCTGCAGCTGCCTTTGTCGCACTTATGAAATAATCGGAGTCCTTTCGGGAATAAAACTCATCATAAATATTCAACCAAAAAGGTGCAAGCCGAGATGGTCGCGAAATTTGCATTGCAAAATGTATAATAATCACAAGAGCCCGATGGAGAAAGAGGTAACAATAATAAATGGCTAATTGAATGCAAATGACAAAGACATCTCGATTAATTCATTTTTGAAAAGGCAGGGTCCTTGTGAATTAATTGTGCAACGCAAAAAGAGCTCTGAAAAACTAGCTCAAACTTAATTAATAAACAGTCCATTGGAGTGAAAAACAATCTGAAAGGTAATTTAATTACGGTTTTAATGAATGCGAAAGCTGATAGCAGAAAATGATTCTAGATTTATTAAAACCCGTTTAAGATATCGGTTAAATTATCCCAATTTAAACAGCTATCTAATGCATTTAATGTCAGACTTATTCGCTTTCTAAGCGGTCAAGGGGGTGCAATGAAAGGAATTGCTTAATCCTATTCCAGTTTCAAGTTGTGCGGAATCTCGGTTGCCATTTGCATGGACAGACCGACCACTGACCACCACTTTAATGGAAACTGACCCAAAATGAGATGGGCAGCGAAGGGACAGGGATCTGGGACTTGAGCTAAATGACACACACGTAAGCAGCCACCCGTTAACAAAAAGTGTCGCAACTTTTCCACTCCTCATGGTTTGTTTTTCAGTTTGAGTCCCCTGGTTTTCATAAATGCATAAAAGCGGGTGGGCGAGGAACGTGAGTTGCTGGCTGCCGAAAAAAGGAAACTAGAGGAAAACTTGTTTCATTTGCGCACTGGAAAAACTTTCGTGCCGCCGCCGCTTCGGCATTAACAACACTTAAAATGCCTGCGGCGTTTTTCCTTTAATACAAGTGGACAGTCCGAAGTGCGGTCGTTCAGGGCTTTCCATTTTTTTCTCAACCTTCCACGGCTGACCACTTGAAGAGGAGTCTCTGTTCCCGACCCCATTTTTCCAAGAACCTGGTCCGTTTTGATTTACTCAACGTTTAGTTTCCTCTTTTTGCGGATTTTGTTTACTTGGTGCTTATTTACACCTCTTTTCGGGATGGCTCGAGGGCGACAATCGTAAACGAGTGTCATTTAGTTTCAGTTGAGTGAAAGACAGATTTTAAATGAAAGCGTCTCTGGGGAGATTTAAATGCAAACGAATGAATTCACTGTCTGATTCATTTGCATATGCACTGGGGACCTTAAACACACAGACCACAACAAAGAGCCAAGTCTGTTAACGCTTTAGCCAAGTTTAGTTAAATTTCAGTAAGCCTAGCTGAGCTAAAAATCAATAGCCTATTTTACGCCAAATTTACTGCCCCAAAGCCCATGAGGCAGCTCTGGTTGCCGTTGGCTGTGTTTTCTGCTCAATTGGGTTTGGACCACTTCAATTTCAGTTGCGGACTCGTTCCGCTGCAGAGGAATTGCCCTGATTAGCGGGAAGTTCGGGCCAAGTTTGCGGAGCGAAATTCCGGCCGAGATGAAGCGAGGGAGTTTAAGTTTGCAATAATTCAGCTTGCGTTTTTATTCAAGCTAAGAAATCCGTATTCTTTACTAGTTATATATATAGCTAGACTAAAATTGCGGATTTGCCTATTTAAAATAATAATAATATTGTTACCATTCTACAATCTCCCCCCCAATTACTCATCATTTTTGTCTGTGTACCTCTACTGATTTTTGTATTCCACTTTAACCAAGTTTTTTGGCGAGTCAACAAGGCAAAGATAAGTGCATTTCTTGGGGCATTTCTAGAGCAATTTTTGTCTAATTTATTTGCACTTCACTTTGCGTTGGCAGCCTAAAGTCAAATACTTAACCACTTTAATTCCGTCTAGAGCCGGTAGAGTTTACTATCTCAGCTCCTTCGCTTTATTTTCGGTGAATACTTCCGCTTTACGGGAACCTAAGAGCACCCAACTGCAATCATAATTCCTCGACTTAAGGCATGTAATTAGCGCCAAATAAGTTGGCTTGACCCGGTGCATTCCCGAGTTAAATCATCCGCTGTGGCTTTTCCTTGATGGGAATGCCTTCAGTCATATCTGCTGGAACTTTTGCTAATTCTGGTCAGTAAAGGAAAAAGGCCCTTTTCGCCCTTCCTTTTGTGTTTCTGCAACTTGACCATTGCCGACTTAATTAGAGTTGGCTTTCATTTGGCACCGTTGCCTCTTCCTTGACAGCCTCCCCCCGATTTTTTTGTGCTCCGCGGCCTTCGCTTAACTCGGTGTAATGTGGCCGCCATATGGCCAGAACCAGGACCCAATTGCAGTGGCAGCGGCAAAACACAATTACGTTCGCACTCGCTTTTTGTGTCATTTTGCTTTTCTAATTTCAGTTCCATTCTTTCAGTTATCCTTTCGTCTGCGCCATGGGCAACTTTCGTTTTTCACTTGATTGCGATGGTTTAATTTTTTCTTATCTAGGTTTAAAACTGGGCGTGTCCCTTGGCAGAATTATGCACCACAGAATGCAATTATGTAAATGTCCTTGTCGTTGGAATCGAAGTTAATTAGATCGCAAATTGCTAGTCATTCGGCCCAGATCCCTGACCCTGTGTAAGTGTGCCAAAAGGGAATGTGACTGGGAATTTAGCAAGAAATCGGATGGGTTTTAAAAATGTCAGCCCTTTATGAGCCAAAATGAGCTTAGTTGTACTAAGCATAAAATACTAGGAAGGCAAAAGCCAAAAAGTTTCATAGACAACGAGGATATATTCTTATTTTATTAACAACCGGCGAGATAGCTTTTAATTTGGTAATATCAAGGCAACTGGAAACGCTGTTTTTCATTAAACAGCAATTATATTAATTTCAACAGGAATTTTGAAACAAATATTCAGCCATTTATTAGTGTTCTTGTCAAATGAATATTCGAAAAAGAGGGGAAAATATATTTTAACAAATGATCAGATTACATTAGAAAAAAAAAGAAAATATATATAATTTATATCATCTGAAACGCTTCTTTCTACCTGTGACATGCTTTTAAACGAATCTAGAAAACTATTTTACTCTAGGAGTAACGAGTATAAATATTAGTCAAATTTTAATATTATTTATTATTTCCGAAGATAACTGACAGGACTTTGGCAAAAATGTATTGCTGAAATTACAGCTATCATTTCCATTTCTTTTCAATTTGTAAGCAAGCTGGGCTAATTTGTTTATGAAATCCATTTGGCACCCCAAGCGCCATAAATATGAGAACTTAATATATACCAGAATAAAATAACTGAGTTTATTGAGCAAGCATGAATAATAAAACCCTTAAAAAGAAGAAAAAGATTTGTCGATAAATTGACAGCATGCAAACTAAACTCGTTTAAATATAAACAATTGGAGACTGACTAAATTGTAATTTAAATTTCTAACTCCATTCAGAGATGAAAGCGAGATACAAATACGTAGTCGATTTCCTCGACTTTCAGATACCTGTTAAGCAGATAGTGGGAGTGAGTGAAATCCTAAGAGTTGTTAGCTAAAGAAATTGACACAATAACATGGACAAAACTGTTTCGGCAAGTGATCTCGATCAATAATATACATTCCTTAAAGGGTCGAAACGTTTTTGACCTAGAATATCCTAAGCGGTAGGACCTTACGTACAAAACATTTAAAAATTATTTTAATATTTAACTTAATTTTTTCACCTTTAAAATGAAAAAGTCATCGACTTTTTCTTGGCTGCGGTATTTATGTTTGGATATTTGGGTTGAGTGTATGCCGCCGCATTGACGTCGAATTTGGTTATTTTTAAATGCCCTGCTGTATTCAAGTACTGCGTCTTGGGCATGGGGCTTCGATTTTAATTAACTTGCAATTAAACAAAATTTATTGGCGCACTTTGATGGTCGTAAATTAGCTACTCGAGTTACTTCGAAAATGTCAGCCTGGAAAATTCAATTTCCCCGAAAAGGCGTTTTAGGTGTGTGGCCAAAAAAAAGAGAGCCAGGCGTGAAGCTCTGCGAAGCTGTCAGCCGTTTTTCCACTTTTCCTTTGCACACGCTGAAATGGGCGTGAAAAGTGGCATGCTGCATATAGGTGATGTGAAGTATATGGGTTCTTGCCACAATGGGTACAACTGTGGACTTCATTTTTGAATAGTGAAATCAAAAGTCGGGAAAAATAATAAATAAAATGATCTGAATTAGGAAAATAATAAAACATTTTCTTCTATGGTTTTTAAGAAAAGAACATATTATTCGAGAGAGCTCTCTTCCACGAACCTAGCTACCATAGTATGGTATTTCTTTTAGTCCTGCGACTTGAACCTTAACTAGTTTGCAAAAAAACCCTTGGAAATGTGGCTCTGTCAATCACCTACAATATCTTTCTTTTTGTGTAGTGGCCTTACCAAATTGACGTTGAAGTGCAGGCGCAATGAAGAAGTCAAGCAAGTCACTTAGCTACTGCGATGCAAAAACCCTTGGCAAATAGAAGTAGACCTAGGTCGCAGTTCGGCTTTGTCTCTTTGGAGGCAGTTTTTGCATTTTCTTCACTTCTTGGCCAAGAGCCAGACTGTTTTAAGACTTTAAGTTGGCTCCCGCCGGTGCACTTAGACTTAGAGATAGATTTGCGGCAGGAAGTCTTTGATAAGGGAAGTAGGAAAATCTTTTCACCCGACACTCAAAGATGTCTATTTACATATGCTTAAAGAGGAAGTTGTGGAAATTTCCCAAATAAGATATGGTAATGACCAGGAAGTTTAAGGAAATTGAAGCTATCAGCAATCAGCAAAAATTCTAGCTTCCGTTCCGTTCTAGCTTATTCAACTAATCTTTTATATGTTAATTATTTGGGTAATAGATGAAATCGACGTGATATGTACATGATTCTAAAACGAGAGTATATAATATTTACAAAACTCTGATTTAGACATGTTGAGAACGGTTAAGAGAGCTTTAGAAATCACGAAAACACTCTTCTAATTAGCTTAAAGTAATAGTAATTTTGTAAACAAAACTGAATATATATGCGTACAGTTCATTATTTGCGAGTTTCCCGGTACAAAAACGAAATGCGCACATCTAAGAGAAGATCTTGTTAAAGAGAAAAGATCTCGAGAATACTCAGATATTCATCCGCCGGAATGGTCCCTAAACAGTTGCAGTTTGAACGTAGATCTCGTCGGATGTAGATCGCTCCGTGTTTTTTCGGTCCTTCAGGGGGAATCTTGTGCCAAGCCAAAAGGCAGGGAAATAAATCTTGTACGTGATCCAAAAATAACGCCAGAAAATCTGCAAAAGGGGGACAAAAACAGAGCGCGTGCCAAGTGCTCGAGTGAAAATGTTTACGCACAGAAGGAAGCTCCAGTGTTAATCAGTTCGAAGAAGTAAAGTCGTCGCAGAGTGATTTATTTTAGGTGTGGTGCAATCGTTAGTGAATGAAAAATAATCGAAAAGTTCTCGATTTATTTGTGCATGACCGCAGAAAGTGACAAACGAAAACACAGTTCTTGCCAAAATTGTTTTGCGCATCTTTCGGGCAGATCAAAGATACAACAAATCAAGCGCAAATTGGTAATGCACAAATTTTCAATTTGACAACGCGCATAATTATCGGCAATCCAATGGCCAAATAGCCCGTGAAAATACATTTCCAAAAGAAATAATGTTGTCCTCGTATATGAAATTCCACGGCTATTTGGGTTAATTAAGAACCAAAAATGCTCTTTTGCGATGGAAAATATGAAGAATAATTAATAAATAAATGTGGAAAAATATTACACGTTTTTTCCGTTCGTTGTTCGGGTAAATTAAGTGAAAGAACTTCTTGCGGAGCTCGATTTCCCCCAATACGAAATGCGAAAGTGCGAAACAGAGGAAATATTCTGAAATTCAGTGATGTGTGACGCTCGTAAACATTTCAACATATGTATAAGCAACGTTAATAATAGCAAACAAATATAATCCGAATATTTTTTGCAGATAATCCGACAATACAAATTTATTTCGAGGGGTGTATTAGATTTGAATTCGGGTGCTCCCATTTGCAAATTAGCTTTTTCGGGCCTTAAACACGAGGCTCACACCAGTTTACTCGAAATAAATGAAAACAAAATCCTTTTTCATTGCACAAAACAATTGTGTAAACAAATTTAGCTAAATTGCTTGTGTTTCGAGTAACCGAATTATTTAAAAATAAACATTTCACTTAATTTGCGCTATATTTCGCCACGCCCACCGCCCACTTGTGTGTTTTTGCGAGGGAGACCAAAAATAAATCGCATAATTCGAAATAGTTCGGCACGATCTTCTGCATTTGGCTTGGGGTTTGTTGAACTTTTTGCCGCGGTTTTGCATTTGCAGCTTCCAAATTTGTTTTCTGCAAGTCGGCTAAAATTAGTTGCGACTAATTTGTTGTTGCCGCTCGTACATTATAGTTCGCATTTCATTTGGCGCGTCAAAAGTGACAGCTTTCAATGCGTCGACATTTCTGTGCTAATTATGCAAATTTCGCCTGTGTCCGTTCGCGTGTTGTACAATGTTATTTTTCCGGAGGTTAAGGGGCTTAACCCATGGGAACCCATGGCTTCGTGGCCCTTCTGCCATCATTTGCATCACAAAGCGCTGGGGCAACTCTCGCCGGGATTGTCACACCGCTGCTGGAATATAATTTATGACAGTGCTCACAGCTGTTCGGCAACAACGTCGCAGTGTTGCGACATTGACTATGAGATCCGGCCATAAGAACACGCCTTTCGCTCCAATTTGAAGTTATTCGAGCAGGCAGCACACTTCAATTGACCCGCAAATTGCTCCCTTTTGCCCATCCATCCATCCGAATGCCGAATGCGCGGCTAAGAGACTTTAACGGAACAAGAATTGCATTCCGCGAATTGTTTTGACCGGGCCAAGTGGACCGGCGGAAAATAAGTGACTTCGCGACAGAGTAATCCAAATCAAATCAAATCGCTTTGCCCAAGCTCCAATTGCACTTTTCCTCCCTCGCTGATTTTCCCATTTTGCCAGCTTGTTTCCATTCGGCGCGTTTCCTTTCGCCAGCTGCCAACTGGCAAGTTTGTCTTGTGATTTCTCTTTTATTTTAGAGAATTCCTCTATTTGTTTATTTTTGCCTTTGGTGACGACATTTCGTGCTCGTGGAGTCCGCTGCACGGACAATGCAGCGAAATTCCGTGAATATTTTCTCTCATTCGTTTTTATTTTTAAGCACTTGCTGTTTATTTTTAACGCTGTGCGTTTGGATTAAATTTGCATTGCCACTGCGTTCTATCCTCTGTCTGTATTTATTTATTTTTTATTACTTCCATTTCTACAGGCTCCTGCAGTTTTGGCTTTCCTTTTTTCGAAATTTGCATTTAATGGCCACCGACAGCTGTCTTAATTTACTTTCACTTAGTGGAACGTTAAACCCACAGATTGCCAAGAAAACATCACAGAAATAGCATTGATTTCTATTTCGTTTGCTTCTAAAAATACTATACAGAATGCTAGAGCGCGCTGGCCCACAGACAACATCCGTTTATCTCGACTCAATTAGCTCTCGATCGAGTTAGGAGCGGAATTTATGGAAGTTTTAAGTGCTCGAACAAACTCCCTTCTCATCCAGTCCTCCCATTGGGCAAAGGTCAATTTATGTTCACAGCATATGTACCTTGACATTTATTTGTGTTTGTGATGCACACATAGCCATATCCGGAGAAACACACAAACACACAGCACTAAAAAATCGGACAGATAATGCAATATATAGGAAAATCATTTAAAGAGATTTTTATTTTCTCTAGGTGCTTTGCCACTCACTGGTGCCCCAAAATTCTTTTAAAAAGGGAATGACACATATAGAAGATACTTCTATTTATAGTTAATATAGAAATAAAAGGAATGTTTACGTACTTTTTAAATATTTCTTCTAAAATTTTAGATAAAAATGTATGTTAAAGTAACGATAAATTGGCGCCCTAAAAGGGTGTTCACTTCACGGCTGATGCCATCAATATTTTGGTACACTTTTATTTTTCCTCGTTCTACTTAGTTTGTTGTTATTGTGGAAAAAGCTTTTAGTTTGTCGGTGCGTTGTGATTATTTTGATATATACTTACGAATACACACAGAGTCCCCACACTCTGTCACATGTGTGTACATGTGCCGCCCAGGCGGCCTCCCCCTCCCTTCATCACTGCGCTTTTCTTAGCACGCTCGTAAAAAAACATTTAAATTCTTTAGCGTTTTCAGATTTTGCGTTTGTTTTACTTTTATAGCGAAATTAGCTCACTTCGCTGGCGTGTCGACATAAATCGAGATGGAAGGAAACAGAGGAACCTAATTGAATTTTCATTGGTATTTCTGCTTTTATGATTAATCGTCATGGGAAATCTTTCGCTGAACTGGCTTTCCATTCCATTTATTCTGAATGCTTTTTGTTTACGTTACGCAAATGTGAAACTACACGGCACTAAATTCTGAAAAGCCTTCCGAGTCGTTTTCCACATGTCAGGACTCTTGAAAGACGGACGTTTGTTCGACGCCCAGTATTTGTATACAAATTTCGATTTAATGGCAACTCTTATCATATTCAAAACGAAAAGCGTCGCTTTTATTTCATTTCCGTTCACTCCGATTGAATCGATTTGACAAAGTCCAAAGTCTTATGGCATTCATAACTAATGGGCCACTATAAATAAATGAACTCAACCATTCCATGGATGAGTCCTAAAATAATATTTGAAATCTTGAAAATGAACAGCACATCGATTTTCTGACACACAAGAGGGGGCATGTCAATTGGAAAATGCAGTGCCACTGAGAACTGAGGTATGACTCAATCAGAAGGGGTCATTAATTTCGGATACGAATTTTCTTAAAGAAACTGGCTCATTTCCCTATTTGTTACCTAAATATTAAATAAAGCTTCCCTTTGAACGCTAAAATGCGAATATATTATAATCTTACAAGTACTTTAACTTTATGATACGTTGCAATATTTCAAAGTCAACCACAATTGTAATACCTAAACTAAAGAAACTTAAATTAAATAATAATGGAATTGTCAAGCTGTTTCAATTTACTTAGTGTTTCTCACCAACATTTTCCTCGTGTTTTTCTTTTCGCATACCAAATAGGACGAAACTTTTGTTGCAAATGAAATTAAATACAGAAAGGAGCTGGACAAAGGAGCAGGCTAAATACAACGAGTAAACAAACTGTCGAAACTATTTAAGGCGCTCAAAGAAAATCCATGTAAATACAGCGTCCAGAAAATGTGAGCCATTCGGTTCCACGCAACAAAGAAGGAAAATAGCGAAAAGAACAATTAACCAAGCTGGAAAGCAAACACGAGCGGAATGTGAAAAGTTTGGACAGAGCGGGAAGTGTAAGACCGAAATTAATATCGAAATATCACCGAAGGCAGCAGAAAAGTCAGGCAGGTCCAGGTCCCGGAGGCGGAGGCGGAAGGCAAAGCCATGAAGTTTCGTTTGGCAGCATTTTGGCTATTTCTGCTGACAGTCGGCGGCAATCACAAGCTATTAAGCCACGTTCCCCCAATGGGCGTGGCAGCCGAAAAGCAGCCGTTGCACAAAGGAAATGAGCTGGAAAACGCAATGAAATTGCGTGAAACCCCAAAGCAATCCCGGGTTATCGGGGACATCACGACGACAATTCAGCCGGACTCGGATCCGGGCCGATCAATTGGCCATCAGGCGTTGCGACGTGCCAAGGCCCCGCCGCCCAGCTTGGAGCTGCATTTCAGGCAGAGTCTGAACAAGCTTTTCGCCGGCGATGAAACCACCCACGTGGACCGCACCAATGCCGCTGACAACACCACGGCCGCAGTTTTGGCCACCGACGAGGGCCCCAGTGAACACGAGCCGTCAACCACTCATCACCCGGAACGGCGACACGTGGTCCCCGATAAGCTGCAGTACACCCAGGAGATCCAGGTGAAGCAGGGCCGGCTCATGGGCATCACACGTCGCTTCCAGGTGACCAGCGGGTTGCGTCAGGTGGACCAGTTCCTGGGGCTTCCCTACGCGGAGGCGCCCACCGGAAATCGACGCTTCATGCCACCGGGTGAGTGTACAAAACTGTCCACTAAGAGTCTTTAACTTTGTTTTAAAAGAAGTGAATACTACATTGCTGTTATGATAATTTTATGATGCCGATTGGACTTCGGGGTTCCGTTTGGCAGATGGAACTTTCAATTTGAAAGTATACAAATACAATAAATTTTATTTTTTTCCTTTATATCTTCTGAACAAGTTTGCTATAGACCTGAAAGTCTTCTCATGTATAATCGAGCAATAACTTTAAAAATATTTACCCTTAATTAATTAAATAATAAATAAAAGCTAATGGAAAATCTAGCCAAGTAATTATCATCATAATATCATTGACAAGGGCGACCAAAACCAATAAATATATCCCCTGAGCTTAAATCTGGCTTAAAGCGGGCTTAAAGCGAATCAGCATGAGCTCGTTTTTGACATTTATTGCAATATGTTTATTTTAATATATAAATGGATATTTGCAATTTATTTGCATACACCAAGTCGTCGTTAGGGGCTTACACTATTTGAAGGGCTAAAATAATTCAATATAAGTTAGTTAAGTTGAACATTCTATAATATAAATAACGATATCTTTGAACGAACCTGCTGGCAGGGAGTACCACCTATTTATTTCCACTCGCCCGACCCGCCGTAGGCAGGCAGCACTATTTGTGACCGCAAATATGATGGCAAATTGCCACTTTGCAGCACCAACAGGCAAACCCGAAAACCTCGAAACCCCAAAAACCCCAGAACTCAAATAGGAGCAGGAGCAGGGGCAGGAGCAGGGGTGTCTTCGGAAGGAGCGACCACTCCTCGAACAACCGACATGTGCCGCCGCACTTCCCCTGCCGACCATGCCAGAACATCCTGTTGGTCCTGGGGACGCTGCTGGGGCACTTAGAATTTAGCCTGCAATTTAGGCAATTATCGTTGAAGCTGGCCCGGCATTAGGCTTTCAGGACTTGACATGTGCCCTCTCTAACACCGATCTGGCAGGATGTAGGTTCCGAAAGCACGTCCCTGTGTGTGTGGGCTTCCTGTCTCGAATGGCTATTATTATTGCAGCTTGTTTTTACAAGGATTGCAATGTAAATCCCAGCCGTCTCCGCCCCCGCCTCCTTGCCATTTTATTTTGCCATCTGTTGTGCGATTATGTTTCGGACTTTGTACATGAATATTTTGCTTGTTTAATTAAGAGTGAAAATTGCTGGTATTATATCTATTTAAAGTTTGTTTATCAAAACATGAGCTACGTTGGCCGTGCCAACTTGTCTGTGAGATTTGAGACCGCCAAGCTGCCAACACTTCAGCCAACTTCGGCCCTGCATCCTGCTGTTCTGGGCACAAACAGGCCGCAGCTTCAATTGTTGCCACCACAACTAGCTGCCTTCCACTTGGACCTCCGCTTTTACTGGCTATGCACCAAGAATATAATTTATTTCACATGTAATTTTATAAACTACCACTCGTATCTAATAACTGTGCACAAACTAAGAAATACCGTAATTTATTTGAATAGGACACTGAAACTATAAAAACAAGTTGAGGTCCAAACAATGTTTTCAGTGTAGGCGGCATTACATGCCTTGGTCCTCCGAATTGCATTACGTGAAGACAATAAATTAACACGCCCCAGAGGCTGTCGAAAGTGTTGGCCGCGATTTGCGTGTCAGATGTGCTGCTTCTGTAGTAGTTTCCAGTTGCAGTTTCCAGAGGCAGTTTTCCGCTTTCAGTTTGCACTTCGCCGTTTGTCGCGCTGAGTTTATTGAGCACTTCAGCGCCGTGCACTCAATCCGAGCGGACAGCAGCGCCACACAGCAGCAACATATTGCAGCACCGCAGCAACATCAACAGCAGCAGCAACAATAACAGGAGTCGGAGACGGGCGGCGAGGAGATATTTGTCAGGGGAAGTTGTTGTGAGTGTGGCATGGCAAACAGGCTGTCGCTGATACAACTTGCCTTGAAATTCGCCCCGCAAATATAAGCCAATGCAAATATGCTCACGCTGCGTATGCGTAATGTGTAGAGAGCCTGTCAAAGCGGAGGACATTCAAACCCGTATGCAAACAGAGTCCTGTGCGTTTGTGTGATAGATTTTGTTTGTGTGCGACAACCAAACAAATACACATCGTTTTCGATTCAGCTCTGCGTTTTCCATTTCGGCCACATCTTTCTGGAGCCTTTTCCTTTGCCTGTTGCCAAATTTATTAATAACAAAATGCAAATAATGCTCACATCCGCATATTGAATCCGCGTTCGGCGTTTGCTCTTTTCTTCGCATTTTTATGGGCTCAATAACGCGACAAAATGAAATTTGTTCGCTGCGAATGTGTCAAAGTGTAAATGTTTCTTTTTTTTTAGGTGGTGCTGCTTTTTAGTAGCGAAATTGGAATTGGCATTGATTTTGAACTCGCTTTGGGGGATACCAATACTGAAACGTTGTTCCAAAACAAAGTTGTAATATTAATTTAATTTAACATGATTGGGATAATTTGCCGACTGGTTTCGAAGTTCTTCTTTTGGAGTAATAAAAGAAATTGGGTTGCAAATTGTATCCTTAGAGTGAAGGAATAACTTTTAGTAGGATAATTAATAATATTTTGCGATAATTTTCTTTATTTTTTTTGAAAATGTTTTAAAATTATGGTATTTTTGTCCTTTTTTAATGCTGCCTTTATTTATTTAAACAATTTTTTTACATGTATATTGGTCTGAAGTAAATCAATTGTGGCAACCATCAACTATGCTAATATCATTATTGAATTGGCTCAAACTTCTAGTAATATTTTCATTTCTAGCTGTGCGTGTGATTGAAGCCACTTAATTTACGTAAGCCACGGCATTTGCATATCGATCGCTCCTAAATAACCGCAAAACAATCTGAAGCCGTAACAATGTGGTGTCAAAATTTGTAAGCGATTTGCCAATTCTGCACCGAGATGGATTGCCCTCATCTGCTCCGGTTTGTCCCTCAGCATCCCCTAAACCGCAGGAATTTGGATTTGGATTCGGAAGCAGAGACCAGAGACCGGAATCCGAACTAACTTGACCAAATCGTGGTTGTCCACTCACCGACGATTCTCCGCATCTGCGAGCACGGTTTGACGTTAACTGCAACACCAAAGCGTAACCGCAGTCAACTTGGCCACGAATCGGATCCGGACAGGACCAAATACGGAGCACCGAGTGTCCTTTGGTCTCCGATGGCACTTGTGTGCAGGATGGGCGAGCTCTGTGGTGTGAAGGCAGTGTCTGTGTTTGCTTGTTTATGGCGTTTTCAAGTGCCTGTTGACCGTGTTACATAAATACGGAATTGACTTTTTGGCCACAGCGCTTCGCAAGCAATCGAATGGCTGCGAAACAGAGAGGAGAAAAAGCGAAATGTGTTTGGCCACAATGGGTTAGGATGTCATTCGGTATGCCCTCTTTGTCAGTTCTCTGCTGGGGGATATTGAATTCTTAAAGATTTGTGCAACGTGGGTAGAAATGTATTTCGTAAAAACGTCGTGAAAGCTTTTAAATTTCCGGAAAACTGTTGCTGAGTAATGAAAATACTCTCCAAAATCAAATATGAAAGGAATTAATATCTCCTTTCAATGAAAGGGATTTTCTTTGTATCCTTGTAAGCTAAGGAAAGAATTCCAAAAGTAATGTATTTCACATTGGTTTAAAGTCTTGCCAAACTTTCATACGTAGTCTTTGATTTAGTAATAAAAAACGTGGATAATGTGTTTCTTATTATTGTCTATGGTTCTAGGTGCCCCACTGCCCTGGCAGGGCTTGAAAATAGCGCGACATCTTCCGCCCGTGTGTCCGCAGAAATTGCCAGATCTTTCGCCCCACGGCAGTGAAAATATGTCCCGGGCTCGTCATAAACACCTGAGTCGACTGCTTCCTTATCTGCGGACGGAGAGCGAGGACTGTTTATATCTCAATCTGTATGTGCCACATGAAGGTAGGTCCGCCCCATATATCAGAGATCTCAACATTTGGTACCGATAAAATGCAATTAATGTGCTGTCATGCATTGTGCTTTTTAATCTCTGAATATTGACGGATATCTGACAGTTAAATATATTCAATAATCTTAATTTATATTAAAAGCTTTACCTTTTGAATTATATGACAATTCCAAGCTTAAGAGAATTTTGTTTCTAACATTTAGAGCCCCAAAGCACCCCCAAGCAATACGCGGTGCTGGTCTATCTGCACGGCGAGTCCTTCGAGTGGAACAGTGGCAATCCCTACGATGGCTCCGTCTTGGCCAGCTATGGAGAGGTGATTGTGGTCACCGTCAACTACCGACTGGGAGTGTTGGGTGAGTCTTTTAAAGAATTTTCCCCTCAGACTAAATTGATTTAGTGGTTACCCGCTTACAGGATTCTTGCGGCCGAGCATCGATGCGCACAATATAGCGAATTACGCCCTGCTCGACCAGATTGCGGCGCTACACTGGATCAAGGAAAACATCGAAGCCTTCGGCGGTGACAATTCGCGTGTCACTTTAATGGGGCACAGTACGGGGGCGGCGTGTGTCAATTACCTAATGGTATCGCCGGTGGCCTCAGGTGAGTCGGGTGGATTACGACTGGCATAATTCGATGAGAACATATTGTCCTCCCCTCCACCGCAGGCCTCTTTCACAGGGCCATCCTCATGTCCGGATCCGCGATGTCCGACTGGGCCGCCAGCAATCAGTCCCTGCAATTGACCATGCAAATCGCCCATGCCCTCGAATGCCCGCTCAACGAGCACGTGGAGGCAGAGGACGACGATGTCCTGCTCGATTGTTTGCGCCATCGTCGGTGAGTAGTCCTCGACCAATTGAATTATTTAGGCGCGCCAACAACCGCATCAGCGATATGCGGACCATTATAAACAGCCGTAATGCCTGCTAATGCCCTTCAATAGTATACACGGAAAGAAATGGGTCTGCAGACATTAGTCAAAATTAAAATAGCTCCAAACAACTTTCTTTCCCAATAGGTATCTTTTGAAACAACGAACAATGGCCTTTGCATATGATACATCTGTTGTTTGGCAGTTCATTTTGTTTTAACATTTAAACAGCGTCACTTATTTTCGCACAGTGCTTTCTGTGGCGATGTGAGCGCGTCTACTTCATTTGCACTGGCATCTTCATTTGAATAGTGTTTTGTGTCCTTTGATTCAATTCGTCAGGCCAACAGTATTTGGCGGCTTTGTGACCTGCCTAATGATTCGTTAAATTTACGAGCTTGCAGCTCCGCGGTGTCAATGAGGCGTAAAGGCCTTTTGGCTCAACATCCTCATCAAACTTCGCTTATAGGGACCTTGACTAATCAGGAGTAATGACGATGGCTTAAAATTTGCATGGCGATTTCCAGGGACGAGGGACCGTAGGTCAGCATAAGGAATACGCCCACTTCGATGCTGATGGATGGCAGGGATTCAATTTAGTCACTTTATAATTGATAAATTTATCAAACATTCAAGTGAATTAATTTACGTTCCTAATTTTGCAGTTTCTTGCAGTTTTATAATTTCGTATTCATTGCAATCGAATTCATTCCGACGGCTAATCCTATCAGTATGCGAGTGTCCCTTTTCATTAAAGCCTGAGCTCTAAACGCTTAAAAATAAACACGACTTAAGAGCCCTTTTTATTTATCAGCATTTAATGCATGTGTGGGACTTTGTGCGCTTGTGTGGGAGGAAGTTCATTTGTATGCGCAGAGAGCACACAAGAGCGAACTAAAAAACAATTTGCATACGAAATGAAAAAAGGCGCATGTAACTAAATATGTAAAACTAAATCAACAACGGCACAATAATAGTAATTATGTTAATTACGCCAGCACACACTCACCCACAAACTTCCAGCCATTCCCCGCTCACAAACACTATGAGGCAACAGTCGGTTTTATCTGCGTATGTGTGCGCCTTTGAAAACTTTCTACTTGCTTTCTTGTCCTTAATACAAATTGGCACAGTAACTTGAAAACCCAAGCCAGAACTTTTGCTGATGTAAATTGTCGATTCTACTAGTTGGCATACGACCTTTTTAGGCTCTACTGGGGAAACAAACTTGAAACAGGATATTGCAAGAAGAACACATTTTTGAAAGTGCTAATTTAGGGTAAGGCTTCAATTATCTAGTGCGTTGGAATATTGAGTACTATCAGCCAACAAATTTTTCTATTCAAAATGAATTAAACTTAACATATTTCTTTATAAAGAGGTTTGAGTTTCCAGGAGTAACAGAACTGAATTCGATTAGACCTAGTCTTATTCAATTTAAACCATTTTCGATCTGCAAGCCCGTTTAGAAAGTAGGAATACCTCGCTACTAAAGGGCTCATTTCGAAATGTTTTAATGAATGAGCTAAGCTTCGGTTTGAGCCTGGGAATTGCAGCCTCGTGTGGCAGCTTACTTAAATTACGGCAGAAGGAGCAAGCGAATGAGTGAGTGAGTAGAGGTTTAGTAGCATGTGTGCCAGCCAGAGCGAGTGTTAAATGAATGCAATGAATTATGCATGAATTACTGAGGAAATGTGCTCATCGCTTTTACTGCAAAGGCACACAACTCACACACACACTGAAACACAAACAGGTAACAACTACTAGTGCAAACAAACGGAGAGTCACAGTAGCATTTGTTTAACCCACTCTCACAAACAGGCATAAGTCTTTGTCTCCGGGTCTTAGGCTTCCTAAATATTTAATAGAACCTCTGCCCGAATCCTGCCCATTGATTTGAATGTGTGCTTTTCCAACTTGTTAATTTATTCAAATTATTTACCTATTGCCCCAGCCTAATGTGTTTGCCTGCCTGTGATCTCTATTTACTCCTGGCCGAGCTTACCTAAACTATTGTCTGAAATGCATATTTGAATGCCATAGATTCTGATTGGCCACTTGGCGGCAAAAAAGAGCAATTCATTCCATTAGATTGCACTCGATGAAAGAACTAAGTAAAGCTAACTATTGTTTGTTGATTTTGGAACAATAAATGCCGCTTGCTACTACGAAAATCTTAATGATAAAGCTGCTGTTTTTGAATAAGAGAATACGAGTATGTTGTATCGTTGTACAAATTCATAGCCTATGCAATTAAATATTTTTCAAATATTTTACTTCATTATTATTTCACCTTATAAATGCAACAACTCAGCCATATCACGTATACGCGATGTGGGCCACCAAGTACAAGACGAGCGCTGTTAATAGACAAAATAAAAGGCAAGGCATATTAAAAATTCATTAAATGAAAAGCGAACAGAAACTAGAACTATAGCCGTAGTAGAGACAAGGCTAAACTGGGGCATAATAAATGTTCGGTTTGCCTGCACAGGACTCGCTGCGAACGAGTGTGTGTGTGTGTGTGTGCCTTTCCAGTAGCTACATGCAGCCTTAAGGACATCATCAATCTTCGTTCCTGCCACCAGCACACTGACAAATTGTGCATTTCGTTTCCATCTAGCAGTTTCCAGTTTCCAGTATCTATATTTGTGCCACCGCACACAAAATATATAGAGAGAAATCGCACATATTGTGTGTCTAACGAGTTAATCGCAGTTGCAGCTCAACTTGTGACAGTTTTGCACCAGCCGAGCTAATAAGGGGCAACAACTGGGCGGAGATAAACTCTTACCCATATGAAAATCATAAATCACACTGTTCCATGGCGAACAACTTCGCAGCAGCGACAACTTCGACGATGAAGTGGTCTTTCCAAGACCCCGTATCTGGGGGCACAACTCACTTTCCCGGGCTGCCAAAATTGTTTTAGCTTCCACAAATTGTCAAAGTCAGAGGAAAACGCAAGCTCACGTAGCTGTGGCCGTGCGGTGCAGACTTTAGCCCTAAACTTGGCCAAGTGCCGATAGCCAGGGCCAGGGATGACCACATAAGCCGGGAACATGTGCTGCGGAACTTTGCCTGCACTAGAAAAATAAAAAATCTTTTTTATATAAAACGAAATAATTCCTAAAAAACATATAAAGTAAAAATTTTTTGTAGATTCTGAGAATTGTATAAATTTTATAAATCCTAATAGGAAATTAAATTAATGTAAATGGAATCTAATTTAATAGTAAGCACACATACACACAGTAAGCACATACCTTTAGATTATGTGTTTGAATTTTTTGAGCCATATACAAATTTGTACAAATTTTTTTAAACAATTGTAAGCTTAAATTTTTTAAAAGTGTCTCCTAGCTTTACCTCTTTAAAGTGCGGGGAAGCTTTATTTGGTCTCGAAAGTGTTTGATGGCATTGCATCGATTGCTGCAGTCAGCTCTTGGCTTAAATGGATTACGATAATGTCCCTCTTCAATGGGATTCGAAGGTGTTGAGTGAATTAACACACACATCCACCGACAGATGGCAATTTTCGGTATTTTTTCTGGCTTAGCATGTGAATGGGTGCCAGGCATCCTTGGCATCGCATCCAATTGAATTTTCCCCCGAGATCTGCTTTCACTTGGGTTTTATTCAAGCGTAGAGGACGGAATGATTAAGAGAGCCTGGGGTTTTAATTCAGCCGCATTCCCAGAATCATTGGCGAAAGGCGGACCAAATATTATGACTGTACGTACGAAAGGGGGACAGTCACTTGGTTCGGTCCAAGGTTATTCCGAGTTGAACTGAGCTGAGCATGCAGATTGTTCATTTGAATTTCTACTCCGAGCATTTCCACCTCAGCTGGCTGGTTCAGTTCTGGTCTGCATTTTCCAGATAACAATTGTCCAACTCCGGCGGCCAAAATATTCGAGAATTCTCTTCTTCTCCCCCGATTGTTGTGGCTATATTTTTTGTCGATTTTGTCGGTCCTTTTCTTAATTTGTGCCAATTTCTGTGCCATCGACACTTCAGCTGGAGCTCTGGCATGTGGATTTTTATGCAAACTATGCCAGAAATTGCACCCAACTGAACCATTTTGCCACTGCAATTTTGTATCAATACGTGGGTGCGGTGGGTTGGCCCAAACGAAGGCCAAACGAGCCAGCCAAGCGGGTAAAAAGAGCAAAAAGCGTAAATATTGCAGCGAACGGAAATGCTTTGCAGCACGAGCAACTTCAGACCAGAAATCGCAGGAGCATTCGGTATGTGAGCTGATTGTATTTCATATCCACGTGGCGTTTTTAGGTCGGAAAAAGGTTGGGTTCCCTGTATTTGTATTGGCAATACCCACACATAAATACGAGTGTAAATCCGTACTAGTATGTGCGTGGGAATTGGTTTGCATTGCGGCTCTATTATGGCTTTGAATGGGTAAAAATACTTTTCGAAAAAACGCCATAACTACAGGAAGTAACACAAGTGCCAGTGATAAGAGCACACACGTTGATGGAAGGCATTTGGTTACTTGGAAAGAAAATTTGAATGTGTGAAATGGAAACCTCAAAGCTTCAAAAGTTTTTATTGCCTAGGGCTTAGGAGTTATAATTTTAGACACGTAACTTAAGAAGACATTTTTGTTCAGAAATTGCAAATTATACCAAGCGCAAGCAGCCCTTAAAATTCTTTTTGCCAAAGCATTTTAAGATACATTCATTCAGTGTTTTTGCACATGATTCTGTTTGGTTGTAGGAATTGATGTTTGGGAATGAAAAACTAAATGGATTTTATCAGATATGTAGTATAACATTGACATTGAATAATCAGTAAATTCCTGTCCATACTTAGATTTTTTAGAGCTCCTCACGGAACGCTCTTAATCTTCTGCGTAGTAATTTGGCAACGCCCTTAAGGCCATATGTGTATCTTGTAGGTCATCTCGTTTGGCTTTATGGGGCCACGTGTGTGCGGTACGTGCAAGTGACCGTCCAGCAACAAATCACACATAAAATTTATTAGAAATTTCAAATCAAAGTGAAAAGTGACCGCTGTCAGCCAGCGGAGCCGCTTCAGTCCCAGCGGCAGTCCCTCTTTTAGAAAGTATATATCCAGCTACTGCTACATTTATACCCAGCCGTTTGTAAGGCCTTTTAACGCATTTTTTGGCATTCTTGTTTCTTTGCAGCTACCAGGATATCTTGCACATACCAACGGCGCTCACACAATTTTCAACATCATTGGGTCCAATTGTCGATGGACATGTAATACCAAATCAACCGTACAAGGTCATGGGGCATTATACGGAGCACTTCCGCCGGTTTGTTAAGCAATTCCCTCCCCTTCCCCATTTGTACCCATTTTATCCATTGCGATTGCTTTTCCCTAACCTAGCCCTAACCACTGCCAATTCCTTTGCGTTTGATATTTACTGGTGCTCCGTGCTTTTGGGAGCTGTCAAACGCTCCCTTTCATCCGCTTTTGGCCAGGACAGACAGCTCGCCGGACTATTTATTGTGCGTTACTTGATTAGGCGTCTGGTATTTCTTTCTACGGTGCATGTGTTTGCCCTCAGGTGAAGTCAAATCGAGTGTGAAAATCGGGGCCTGAGGTGAACCATTTAACGCGTCGATTTTGCGTTGGCGTTAGCTCAGTTATCATCAAGCAAATTACGTCTCGATGTCAATTCTGGGGAGCCAAACGAAAAAACATCCACTTCAACACCCATTGCGCACCCTACCTTTGGTCCATTCCAGATGTTTCTCCAGACACTATTTAGGGGCGGGAAATGGGTTCAACTACGGTCATATCGAAGGTGAAACACTGAAAGCCAATAGTTATAGTGATTCTGCAACCTAAAATGGTAGAAGTGATAGCAGTATTCATTTTATTACACTATCGTTAATTTTACTGGGCTTACTCGTCATAAGAATATTCACAAAGGACCTCGTTTTATAAAGCTATCAGATTACTCGGTATTGTCTTCAAAGGTACTTTTTCTAAAGTCAAGCTTATATACTGGGCAACCTGAATGTTATTTATAAATCACTATGGTGGTGCTTGAATTTTTCGCCGTGCGTCAAAATCAAATTAAATAAGCCTAATACAAATAATGGCCTGGGTCGCATCAAAGAGCGGCTTTGAAGGATTGGGTACCGACGGCCCCTTGAAATTACACCCGTCCATCAATCAATTGGGCAACAAGTAATAACTCAACTCCGCGCAGGACTCCGCACTCCGTACAGATTCCTCGGCCGGGAATCCCCCTCTGATTCTCACATTTCCCCGAAGGACATTAGGGCACGTGCTGCTCAGCCATTCAGTCAACCTAACACGGTATAATCTAATAAAATGCGTGATTAATTTGATTTTAATTGTTATCCTTTTGCAAGTCAAACGTGTTTGACACGCAGTGCCGAGAAAAATAGAATAATAGCTGCCAGGAAGAGCCATTAATTACTGCAAACAGACAGGATTCCGGGCGCAGAGGGGCAGGTCACGGTTCAGTTGGGAAACTGAGGTGGAAGCACGTTTCACTCGACCGGAGTTGCCGGCCGGAGTGGTAACCCCCAGGTTGGGCTTTTAATCACCTTAATCAGCGATGACCAAGGATTAAAGCCTTCCCAAATGAGTGAGGTGCCTGGAGGAGTGCAGGAAAAGTGGTCCTCGAGCACGCTCAAGTGTCCAGTTGCCATTCCATTGGCAGCTCCATTCAATTTAGCAAGTTCTGCAGCAGCTTTGCATTTACTTTTATCGGCGCAAACTTTCCGGCCCAACTTGAGTGGAACTTTTAATGCCATGTCCACGGCGCAACAGGAAGACAATGCCCGGTTGGTCGCTCGAGGGGCTCCCCAGGGTGGGGGCCTGGTCGGGATCCGGACTGGAGCTGGGAACAGAGCACTTTCCATGGACGAGCACCAGTCGCACCATTTATCAGGCGGCGTAACAAGTTACGCCACAGGAACGAGGGCTCGTTTTATTTTAGTGCTTTTCACTGCGTTTTATGGGATTTCATTGGACTGCTGCACTGAGAGATGCAAGGTTGATTACATAAGCTTAAATAAGTAGAGTGGTGCAAATTTTTGTTTTAAGCCCTCTTATTTAGGTACTCGTACAATTTAGCTTGTGGATACAGTTCCGCCTTGATAATGATAAGATTATCCAAGGAAAAGTTAAGGATAAGTGTTCTAGACTATGTAATATATTATAAATTCTTAACTTAACGTTGCAAAGTTCATGAGAATATCCTTAATGTAGTGTTGTGTACCTTCCACACCTCGCATGAGTGATAAAGTTTGCACTCCTGTTCTGAGCACTAGCATATATAACTCCCCAAAAGCTTGCTTTCTTAACGCCACCTTTTAATTTGGTAAATCGGCTTATATTAATTCCCACTAACCCCTGTATTAACACCTTGAGTGGCGAAAACAGCACCTACTATTTTACAGTGCACAAAAGTAGCCTTCGTCCACCAGCGGCAAACACAAGCTGTGCATGTTGCCTGCTCCTCCATACCGCCCCCACCGCAAGTGGCCTCTCTCTCACTCCTTCTCTCGCTGTCTCTTTCAGTTATGATTTATTATTCGGCATCACGGAGTCAGAATCCTATCACACACTGGCCGCATTAGCACTCGAGGAAGGATTACGTGAAAATGAACGCGATAATTTATTGCGCTTCTATATGCAGAGCCGCTTCGATGTACGCCCCGATTTGGCATTGGCTGCCACGCTCAAGAAGTAAGTGAAATTTATGCTCCATTTTATGACGCTGGGCAATGCAAATCCGGCCAGCCCGTGGCCCGAAGCCGTGTAACTTACTCCGCATTTAACATAGTTCCCGGATTGCGAGCGATCCGATTGACTGGTTTGCATGGGTGTAAGTACACGGCCCTATCGTTCATCTCAATTAGAATTGTTTATGTGGGGTAATTTGTTTGCTAAGTGCCGCGGATTAGCGACGCCCGCCTGAAATGTCGGTTAGGCAATTTACTCCGGCATTGACGTCATCGGCAGGCGAAACGGCTTTAAGGTTTATTTTAAATTGAAATTTATTCCGTGCGGAAATGTGTTTGAAAATAGTCGGGTTTTGGGTTTCGGTCTATTACGAGCGGGCTCCTTGAAAGTGCCACCATAAATTATAATAAACGACTATCCCAAGTGATCCGCAGGAGAGCACTATTATGTCATCAGCTGGCTACTTATTACTTTGAGCTGGTGACGTTCCCGCGGGTCGACATTACTCCGTTCATTTGGGGAAAACAATGCCACTGACTATCTCATTTTCGCAGAAGTTGTTCCGCCTCGTCCGGCTGCTGGTCTCGCTCCTTCTCTATTTGCTGGGAAAGTTTTGTGTGCAATAAATAAATTGCACAATGCACAGCAGTGACCTCCTGGCACAAGGGAAATTCCCACCCACCAACGTCCATTGAATGTCAACGGTTCTTGGTCCAAAACGGGGGTCTTGAGCTCCGTTTTCGGTGCCATCCTATAAAGTTATTTGCACAAAAGATGCAATTGTTTCTAAAGATGGCCACCAAGGATTATAAGCGGAATGTCCAGACGATGCCGCATGTACACTGAAAATCCATTCGAAACGACAACGAATGTTGTATGTGCTTTTCAGAGTCTGAGGTTAAAACAAGGATGTTGGGTTAGGAATTGTCAATTGAGCTCTTCCTATTCTTTTGGGAATAGATATGTTTTTAGGAACCACCTTGTATCCTGTTAGCATGCTGCTTTTTAATGTACTTTCTCAACAATTTTAACAAGAACAGGTTTTCTATACAGAATATAACTTGAAAATAATTTTAAATAATACAGCGCTTTTAAACATAAAGGTAACCAAACATTCATGGACTCTTCTTCTTGTTCGTATAATCCCAGATATTAGTTTTCGTTTAATTGCCATGCAAATATTGAACTTGTTCGAGTGAAATCTTCATTCAATTTTACGCTCTTTCTGTATCGGTCCAGAACCAGTTCGGTACAAACCCGGCTACCAACTTGGAATACCCCTCGAGTGGCGGAAAGTGGTCCAAAAACTATCTAAGCTGCTGGCATTCGCCTGGAGCGGATAACAGCAATAACACCCGCAACAACAAAAACAGTAACGGCTTGAAAGGCAACAACAGCAGCCATAAGAATAAACAACAAAACAACAAACAAATAAGCAAAAACACAACGACAACTGAGGGAAAAAAGAAGGACAAACAAACGATTGAAAGGAAGTTCACACAATCAACAACAGATGCGCTTTTTCACATACGAATAACTGAACATGGAAACTCTCCAGGGGAAATTGTTTTGTATGAGGACCGCGGGGCGGTGTGCGGTAGGCGGTGGGCGGTGGGCGTGGGTGGCTGTGTGGTGTGTGGGCGCGGCAGTGGAAGTGCCAGCCTTTCAGGCTTTGCTTGCACATATTTGGCGCCTTCTCACTGCTCTGTTAACTGCATCCCGGTGGCAATGCTTTGTTGTCCGTCATTGAATTAAATGGCGGCCCAAACAGCACTGGGACCCCAGGACATCGGGCATCGGGCAGTGGAAATCGTACGGTGGCAGTCATTGACGGACAGCCGTGCACGTTGGCTCGTTTTATTTCCCTTCGACTCCTGACTTTTTCAACCCTGGGTGTCTCTGAAGTTGAAGGATACTCATCCTGCCACATTCCGGGCCTTTCAGCCCGCACCCGTCTGTTGATCAAATGTTCAACACGACACCTTTGACAATCAATGCGCCGCCCGCAGGTCCTTTATGCCCTGCACCTTCTTCAATCGAGTTAGTTAAAGGGCATACACTTCCAAGAATTGTGGATTACATATCTCTATATAGTGTGGTATATTGTCAAATAACAATGCTTAATTAAACGGCATGTTTTAGAGACATAGACCAACCCTAAAGAAGGTTTATTAAAACCTTTGATTATGTTGTTTGATTAATAAAAAAAATGGTTTATTTCCAAATTTATATATAAAAACTAAAAAAAAAAAGAAATATCAATACCTATTATCAATGAAAACATAATTGCAAAATATTTAATAAATAATTACAACAAATTATAGAATTTAATATATATTTCTTAATTTCCTCACTTAATAATTTAATATATATCTGAATAAAAAAAATAAGAAAAGAAAATAAAAATTCTAGGTTATGCTAGGCTAAAATTATAATCATTGATGGTAATGGTTTAATAGCTCAAGCAAACCCCTTTCTGGTAATTGACCCCACTGTTTAATAAAATTTAATAACACTTTTATAAAGAATATAACTAGCTAGCGGTATTAAAGGATGTTACCCCTAAGAGGATGGCGGGTCTTCTTTTAATTTACTTCTTTGAGCGTATCTAACTAGGGTGCTTAATCCGATATTGCCCTGACAGGGAATATGAGTAATAATATTCTGGCTCATACATATTTATGACTTCGCCGGCAAACTTTGGAGTTTATTGCATTTCACTTTGCCGCAGCCCGCTTATGAATTCCATAATCCTCCTTTGAGGCGCCTTAAAGCGCACACAATTGCTTCCGCCGCGTGCCTTGATTTCATTTCTGACCAACTCAAAGCGGTTCAAAGTGGCGCTGCAAGGACCCTCGAATGCACTTTTTCTACGAGCATATCCTCTTCAGCTGGGCCATTTTATCTGCTGCAGTGTCGCAAGTTTTAGCCAGCACTGAAAACTTTTAGGCATTGCGCCATTTTGAACAGTTTTTGGTTTATGGCCGGCTCGCCTCGAGGCCCCTAGGTTTTCAGGGGATCGGAGACCTGCTATCCGACCCCTTTTAGCATGCCCGAGGCTTGTTTCCATGGCTGCGTTTAATGGCTGGTCAGATACAGTTACAGATCCTACAGCGTGGGAGGGACATACACCACACCCCATACACCTGTGGCCCCAAAAAATTAGCTACTCCAGCGCCAAACAACAACAGAACGGACCAGACAATGGCCAAAGAACTAGGAGACCCTGAAGCAAAGGTACACGGCAAAAAATATACCTATTCTTCGGCTCTCGCGTTTAACAATTCAATTCAATAGTAGCTATCATATAAGTCCTGAGAAGTACTTTGCATTACTGATTACTTTTCGGAAATAAAAAGTTCTTTTTACGTATTTACATTGAATATGCAAACAAATAAAGATATGTATACATTTATCACACTTTCATGTTGTCATAATGCCTCACAATCCGGACCTGTGTCTATTCGATGATATTTCTGTCAGTGTAGACTTAGTGCTGCATGTTAATGAGTTGGCCGGCAATTGCCAGAAATTGTTTCTGGGGCCGTTGCCCAAATAGCTTTGTCTGCTCCTCAGGTGAGGCTCCAGGTGGGTGTCCTGCACGTGTGGGCCTAATTGCAGGTGTGTTTGATTTACACTAGCCATGAAATTGGCTATTTTGGTATTACCGTGGCATTCCTCTTGTTCTTTTAAACGCTAAGCTGACACACATTCGCTCAGCCGGCTCAGATTTATGGGCCCATCGAAAATGTCTGGCAGTTTGTGCTTGTTTTTTGGCCAACAGGGGAAACTGTCGGAGTGAAAAGGCAATTATTTAGTGCTGTATCCGTATCTTGTACTTGAGGGCACAGCCGACTTCCGGATGCGATTTCGTTCTAGGGATTTTCACTTGCACTATTCACAGTGAGAAGGAAATAGAGCAAGGATTTTTAAGCTTGCTAAATTTTTCTTTTCATCTCAAGATGGCTCTTAAGCTGCTACTGAAAGTTGCAGGTGTAATTCCCCAAGAAGTTCAGCTGTGTTGGTATGCAATCAAATTCAATTCATAGAAGTTTAATTTGTTTGAGCGTGTTGTGAGATGGGAAATCGAATCAAACACGTCTGCTGTGTGATTGAATTAAATTTTCATTGTACAGATGAAGTTCACGTTGCCTCACTTTTCTAGAATTTCTTTGTGGCCCCATCACCAGTTTATTCCTCGTCGTCTTCCCGGTTTGTAAACTGTTGCTTAGTCGCTTAATCCCTGGCTTATCTGGCCGCGACACAATTGACCCAACTCAAAGTGTCGCTGACAGCTTTATATTGTCGTTTTAATTTCAGCCATTTATAAACCGCAACCTCGAGCGGGCTCCTTAATTACCCGGCTGGCCACAAAGTTGTTTACTCCGCAATGAAACCGCTCCAGACACGCGTCCTATAGATAACAAGGCCCGTGGGAGCGGGCAAACAATGCCGTGGGCCGCCGGCAGACGCTTAATAGCATAAACTTATTTATTATAGTATTATTTACGAAAATATGCAAGGCAGCGCTGGGGTCGGCTCGCTGATCCTTGGCGACAGGCGGCGCATTTACCGAAGTTCACCTCCTGAATTTATTATCCGCGGACTGTGGCACAGGAAGTCGCATACATTGTGGCCAGTGATGCCAGTTGTGCCCACAAAGTCAAAGCAGATACCTTATCGTATATAAAAGGTAGTCTTTTTTTATAAAAAATGTCATATCTTTAAAAGGCACTTTATTATTTTATTTCTGTCGCCCTTACTGATTCTAAAAATTATTCCTTTCTGACGTTTAACAATAAAAGCATTTTATAGTAATGTGTCATATAGGCTATGAATGCATTTAATATGCTGAGCTCTTATTCCTATAACCATATCCATTCCTCAATCCATATAAGCTGACTTTCCAGCTTCAATTTCAAAACGCTTAGGGCAAGGACAATGGAGTGGGCGTGGCCTGTGGGTGGGCGATGCAAAAGCCATAAACTTTTAAATGGCATTGTCTGCTGTTGCCCCGTACGCCTTTCGCTTTAATATCCCGGCTAAATATGCATTTGGTTTCCAGCTGCTCTTGTTCCAACATAGACATGTCCATATATCCCCATGCAGCAGCATCTTGAACCAGTTGCTCCCGTTTTATTTGCCAAACTTCCCTCGTAAATTACACGTTGCTGCAACTAGTGCAGATGCATGCTTCCCCGTGCTTCAGCCTCCGCTTTTTTCGACGGCTCGGAACGTGTTGTTTACACGCTGAAACATCATAAATTACATGCGTGCTTTTTGCCACTCCTCTTGTGTGTACGCGGGCTCAAGCTCAATCCGGCTCAGCGATTGTTTTGGGCCATCCTGTGATGGCCCACATGCACTCGTCCTCGGACGAGCGGTCCGCCCCTGCGCTGACCACGCCCCTTTCGGGGCGATCTTCCGCTGACATGAATTTTGAAGAACTTTCGATTATGCAACCAGATGGAGAACAGCTCTCAAACCCAAGCAATTATTTACTTTGCATATTTCAGTGTTTTTCTTTGCTGGGCAAATATGGCAATTGCGAGAATTTTGAGTGTAAATTCCATTCATGGAGTGCGAACGCCTTTTCAGTAATTTTATAAGCTTTCAGGTAGTTAAAGTGGGAGGATTTCTTTAAAGTAAATGTGCTTAAAGAGCATGTAAATGGGAAATATGTTATTTGTTTCACTAATACTTTGGCATGCAGACTGAAATATTCATAGTATGTATTCTGAATATAACTGCAATCAAGCGTGTTTAAAAGTGGAGGTCTTAAATAACTTGAATGGAAAACTAAATTATTGATATGCAATTTAGAAATTCGCAGTACAGAGAATTTCTCGAGAACAAAATACTGTTACCATAATATGGCCATGAGGGGCTCAACATCATATTTACATATTTTATTCGCATTTCTGAGCTTTAGACACCCAGACCACTTACTGCATCCACAACTCAACTTGGCTGCTCAGTGTAGATGTTCAAGTGTAATAAAATGGTGCTTATTGCACAGTGAGCGGCATAAATATTCGCACACACGCGCCCAAAGGCACTCGCTGAGATATTTTCCCGTTCGCCCGCCACTATGAGTGGTCGCATTTCCCCGGCGTGTTGCAGTTATTCATAATCGTTTGTCAGCGCTGGGGGATATGTGTGTGTGTGTGTGTGAGCCTGTGTGTATATGCCAAACAGCTATACAGGCACAGAAAGCGGGCACAGTTTGCGTATGCGGCAAAGCAATTTCGGTAAACGCTTTTGGGGCGGATCGGGGGGCGTATACGCAATATATTACATTATATTCCGCACTGACCAGAAATTGTTGTAAGCCCACACGGACGCAATAAATAATTGAAATCTGGCATATTACCGAAGGCTGTGAATTGTTAAATTCAACAATTGCCATGTCGACCAGTGCATTAGTGGCGAATTTGTGTACGAAAAGTTTAATACTTTGGGAAGCATGAAGTGGCTGCAATGCAGAATAAATCGGAAAAATATGCGGAAAATTAAATACTGACTTAAATAAAGGCATCAAGTGCCAGTTCATTTATTTCGACTCAGGACTCCCAAATATTTTTGGCCAAATACCAATGATAACAACAGGAATACTAAAAATGTTATAGGTAAAAAGCGAGTGAGAAGTCATAAATCATAATAATAATGTGCGATATGCCTAAAGGAAGTAAATATTTTAAGTATTCGACGTGTACTCTTTCTAGAGCAATAAACATAATGTGCACATACATTTCGATGGTGCCTTTGAATATTTATTGACCTGATCTACTATGTCCTGTGCCTAGGCCAAATATAGTACCCATTGCCACAACACCCTATCGCTCTTTTAGCTTTAAGGACGTAGCAGGAGTTTCGAGCACACATACACATCCTCATCTGCCTTGGCTGTTTAGCCTGGCAGTGGTTGAGAACTTAATGGGCGAACCTCGCCCCCTCACTTCCTCACCCACATCCACGTTAAGTGGGGTTCATGAACCCGCACTATTCCCCGCAGAAGTCGGGCATTAACGCCAGTTAGTGGTCCGCATCCGTGTCTATATGTGCACGGCTATATGTATATGAGGCTCGAGTTGTTTCGCTTTGCTTGTTGTGCTCACGGGCATATCTGGTGAAATGGTGGGGGGGATTTCTGTTCTGGGTGATTAAATGGATTTGATTTTCCCCTTTTTCCCAGGCCGTGGGCAAACTGTGATTTGAGGAGGTGCTTAAATGTCTGAGGTCTGGCCCCCGGTTAACTTTAAAGCCAACTTTACATGCCAGGGAAAGATTCAAATTTTGGGAGCAGGGATATTTGCTTCGATATTTGTTCACTCGTCTGAATGCCATTAGGAGCATATTCTCGTTCTCAGCAATTTCCGCTTAATGCAATTTAAAATCAAATTGCATTTTATTCGAAAGACCGGTCGTACTTCATTAGCAAACTCCTCAACAAATTCATTACAGCTCTGCAGCTGCCAAAAATCTAGGGCACTAGAAAATTGTGCACCAGGGCGCAGACAGCCGGAGACCGGCTCTCCGACCAAAAGTACGGCAAGCACCTCCGTCTGTCCCAGTCTGCATCTGTATCTGTCTCTCCGTTTTCGCATTCGCATCCGCATCCGACTTTGCCTCCGACTGTGAGTGTGTGTTTCTGGCGGAGAAGTGTTTGTTTGAGTGCGGAAATATTTAAAGTGTCACATACGCTCTTCGGAAATTAAATGTGAGTGTTGCTTCATGCTCCAGAAACGAGCAGCGGAAGTCAGCAACCTACACTGTGCAACCGAGTTCGGGAGAAAGAGCTCCCTGCGGTAGGCCACAAAAACTGGGGGTGCTAATTTGCCTTGTTCTTTATTCTAATTCATGCCTAGTTTGTCAGTTTTCTACTCCTTGAATATAACCGACGTTAGACACGCTGTTCGTGAAAATGCAACATGCAAGCACGTGGAAAATACAACACGGGAAACTACACCTAAAGTCTTGGAAGACCTGTGTAATACAGTACTCGAAATCTTTAAAATCAGCTAAAAGCCAGTTTAAATTCCAAAATTCCTGCCTTAACTATTTCACTCATTCGAGCACTTTAGTTAACCAAATACAAATAAAGGAAATCGCACTGTACTGCCAAATTGAATCGCACTTGTGTGAGTTCCCTGAATGGTCATTCCTTGGGCTGCGCTCAAGGTGTAAAATTTTGTGGACTGGGGCCCAGGTGAGCGTGGCTCTGGCACGGGAGCAAAGCAAATGACGCTCACCGCCTTTGTTAACCCCTTTCACCTGCTATGTGTTGCTGGTTTTGTTGACTGTGTTTTTCCACTGCATACTTGGGAGTGTTTGTTGTGCATATTTCCGGTGGCCATTTGTTGTGGGCGTTTGTGTGTGTGCGAGTGCATGTGTACTGGTGTGGTGCTGTGTTTCGAGAGCTCTGCGGTTACTTTTGAGTGTTTTCGTGTGTTTGGCCGCTTTTGTGGGTCGTTTTGCGGTGCGTGTATGTTTTACGTACGATTGTCGCCTAAACACACACGTATATGTATATATTTAATTATATGGTCGGTGGCACGAAACTTTCGTATGGCTTTAGTCCCGGAACTGTTCCACTTATTGTTTGTTTGGTGCCCACTTTAATCTTATTTCCTTAGCAAGAGCACCACAATTTCGGGTTATTCAATGTTTGTCAAGGGATTTTCCCAATGCGCATTCGTCCAACTTTTAATTAAGCATTTGTGCTGGTCTGGTGGCATTCAAAATTTGTTTGCTCGACTTTCCGTTTGTTTTTGCAAGCATTTCGCGCGATTTCCAAATTATATTTGCAATGACACATTTTTACTGCTTCCTCAATGGACTACTAAAAAGTTTTTCCACCCCCTCAAACGGAATTATCATGGCTGGCATGCATTTTTAATTAAGTCGATGGTTGGTGCGGGTTTTCCGATGAGCTTATAATAACGCCACTGTGGGGAGCATAATGAGATCAAAGTTCTGAGCTGTTCCGGGAACCTCAGCATATGTACCGCCAGAAAGTATAGCAAACGGTTTTTAACTTAATAAGCCGAAGAAGACATTCCGAAGCTCACACTTGTTATTTATTGCGCATACGCATCGTGTACCGCCAACTGAACGCTCCAAGCGTTGCTCAACTAGATGGGATTACACAATGGAAACCGCAAATAAATATAAAGCGAAGCTGAGCAGTTTCGATTCTGATTCCGACTACGATTCCAATGCAAACATGTGTCTCCGGCGGCGGCTACTAGAGGAGAAGTAAGATATACAGGAGCGGGCAACGTAGTGGAACACTAATTCGTAAAAATGTTCCAACATTCAATAATCGAGCAATCTACTTTATATATTTTTCAATGATCACTAAAAATTGTTAATTTTACTTTCCAACTTTTGTGATGAGTTCTATAAAACCTCATAGGGGGTTGGCATATATTTACGCCCTCTGCTGTAGGTATGTCCTTTGAATCCTGCATAAGCAGCAGCAAGTAGAGCAAACGAGAGGCGTCTTGCGAGCCACCTTGGGCTATACATTCATGAGTGGCACCGTACACCCTGCCGTTTGCTGACTTTGCTTCCTCGAGGCTTCTTCACGGGGGGTCGACGTCGACTGTGCTGTCTGAATGGAGGTCAAAGTGCATAACTTAAGTAGCCGACAATAAAATGCATAACGTGGCACAAAAAACACAAACAGACAATCCGGCCAGCAAAGGAAAACTAAGTACAACCCGTACGAAAATGTGGAAAATATGGCTCTATTTATTTGTACATTAGGCCATGCCAAGACGTTGAAAAACCCGGCGTACATATTCCTTGGAGTGAGTGTGAGTCTGTATGTCCTGTGGCATGTTGTACCTGCTTCAACAGCTGCTAGCAAAAGGCCAAGTGTTGTGCTTGACATGAACACAAGGCAGCCACAGAGGGATTTCTGTATTTTTCCAAGACCCCGTGTCTTTCCCGCTGCGCCATAATAATTTCATGCTGGGATGGACTTAACCAGAAGCACGCCGATATATCTAATGTGGGAGTGGAGGGCAACAAATTTATTAGAGAAAACCCAGTACAGGGAGGCATTTTACTAAAGGTGTTTCTAAGCTCGATTTAATTGTTAGCCGTTTTTTTTCTGTAAAATGAATTTTGATATTGTAAAATTTAAGGTGAGATATACTTATGTATTAACGATCATAAGCTGCACCTGTTCTAAGTATTATAAATATCATAAAGGCTATTAACAAGTTGGATGACAACAAACTTTTTAAGAACAAATTAAAGGCACATTTAAAGCATTTCCAAACTGCTGAATTTGTGAAGTGTGAAAAGTTTAACAAAAGTTTTACCAACGAAAAGTTTAATCTTGAATTTTCTTTTCAAACTTTATATTGTTAGTTAAATGTGTATATTATTTTGTGTTTCTTTAGCGCAATGAGACGTGTGCAAAAAAGAGATAAAGACATTAAAATCCCATGTACTTTGTTATAGTATAGGCGGTTTCAGGTATTATGTACATCTTGTAAGACTAAGTTTCATGGATTATTAAATCAAATCTGGTTTCCATAAAATTTGTATTAAGTACTTTCCCAATACTCTATCTAAGTTTTGATTACACGTTGAAATGACCAAAGCAATGTGTAACTTTACATTGTTTTGTGGGGCTTTCACTTAATTGTTCCGGGATTAGAGCGTAAATCTTTCACAAAAATCAATTGCAATCAGCGCTAGTTTCTTGGTTGATTCGCGATGTTCGGCATTAGTCGCCATTGTTGTCCATTGTTGACTGGGAGTGTCCCACGGGGGGTGCTCTTCACAAAAGCCAACCGCGTAATTAAGCTTTACGTACCGAGAGTAAATACACAAAACGGGTACCACACGCACACCCATAACCACAGCGAGCCACCAAATGTTAACAATGCACATTACGCATACGCCACGTTGCGATGATGTTCTGCGTGCTTCGTGGCCTACACTTACGTTCTGCCCACACTCACTTTTCTATCTCCCTCTCTCTCCGCAGATACCAGGACATGTACAACAATCCGATTAAGGCCACTAATTTGGAGCACCGTGACGTGGTTCTGGACATACTGTCTGATGCTCGCGTGGTTGGCCCGCTCCTGCAAACGGGAATGTTCCACGCGGATGTCAATCGGCGCAATTATATGTACGTATTTGGCCATAACAGCGCGACAGGACCGTTTGCCCACGTAAGTATTAGCCCTCCTCAATGCCCAAACGGCGATTCCAATTACATACTCTACAGCGCATTTAAATTAAACCCAGCGTGAGTTGGCATCTAATGAGTTTCCATAATGTACTGGATTCTTTCCCTTCCCCTCACCGCACTGCGTCCACCCAATAATGGAACAATAATGCTGAAAAGTTTGCGGCACTGGGCCGTTGAATTCAGTTCATCGTTGACGAGGCTGACGGTGCTTGTTTTGGCTTTTTGGCCAAAACAATTCGCAAGTTTGCAGCTGCCAATGGGGAATGATCGTAATGAAGGCATTGAACCCTCCGTAACAGAAATGGCTAAATATATACACATAGAAAAAAAAGGCAATGTCCCGCGGATGCCTTCGAATTGGCATTATTTTCACACTTGTGGTTTAATATTAATATCTAAATTCCAAAGTAGTTTTTGTGATATTATTCCACTTATGGAATCATTTTTCCGAGTGCAGCCAAAAATATAAAAAGCGCAAAATTCCAAAACAAAAATACTGTCGGACAAGTTTGGCTCGTGTCCTTTTGCTAAGCAGACGGCATCCTCTTGACTTCGGGTTCATTTGAGTCCGAGGAGGGATCACTTTCGAGGGGCGGAGGAGGAGAACGGCTATGGTTATGGCTATCTGTGTCCTTGTCCATCCTACTTGGCTTGGTTTTATGGGTTTGTCATGCTTATGGATTTGTTACTGATTGCCTCGCATAGATAGCTTTGTGTTGCTATGAAGCTGTCTTGGCCTCGGACCTCTGCTACTCTACAGTTAAATGGACCTATTGATTTGTAATTAAGATGATTGGACTGATAGGCAAATAGGGCGCTCGGCGTAAGTAAACATTTTCAGGGGAATCCTTTCATCTTCCCACTGATTTCCCCGCGGTAAGGGTCCTTTGAGCTTCGCCTATGCCTTCGCAGAAAAATTGAGAAAAGCCCGATGGCAAAACAGAAATTGCTCACCAGACGGAGACAAAACTTCCCCAACAACCCATACAGAAATAATGAATTTGAAAACAACTCAAACAGGGATCCGAAACAAAGGAGACACTCCCCCCGCCCAGTGGAAAGTTATTATTTTGTATTATATTTTTGGCAACTTTTAGTCTTTTGCTAAGCGAATTTTTATGGCCATAGTTGCTGAGCAGTTGGCCATAAAGCAAACTGCAACTGCAAAATAGATGAACAGCTCGGGGACATGGCCTTTCGGGTGCGACAACAGCTTGTGGCGAGCGGAGTGCAACAACTTTTTAATAGACCGCAATTAAAGTATGAAAATAAGTCTGATAAATTGCCAACGCTTGCCATCGACCGAAAGTAGCCAAATCGTACAAAAGAACATGTTTATGCCCCCTGATATATGGGCGGATTCTGCAGCCAGGCATCGCATTAGTGCGAATAAATTGCAGGAATAAAATTCACTTAAATATTTCATGCCGTTCCCGGGAAGCCTTGAACATGAAAAGCGGATCCCAAGGATATTCGGCCGTGCCTACAAATTATCGCTGGCTGTCGCCAACGCAACCCACCAACCTACTCGTTTTCCTTTGCTGTTGCTCCGACTGTTTCTCTACTTTTTCTTTGGGGCCCCAGACAGGAAAACAGTCAGACAACTTAAGGCCCACACAATCGCACAACATGCTGGCTCCTCTTTTATTTATGCCAACATCTCTCTGTTGTCGCATTCTCCGCTTGTCAGGGCCGAAGCCAAGAACTCGCCTGAATGCGAATGAATTTGTGCATAAACTGCGCTTCTGCACTCCATCTCGAGCTCAAGCCCCCTCACTTGGACCACGCCCACTCAGCACTCTCAGCCGCCCCCGCAGCCAACACTTTCTGACTATTCGCCTTGGGCCGCGGGCTTATTGTGAAACTTTTTGGCACATGTCTTGCCTGTTTGCCTCAAACTCGGCCTCAAAATGGGCCAAAGAGACTACTTATGTACTTGGCTTCAAGTGTCCGACCACTCCATTCCATTCCACTGATGCGGAGCTGTGCCTCAAGGCGCCTGTTAAAAATAGCGAAAATTATACCAAGCATAGATAATTCCAGCGAAATGGCTGTGGTGCTTTAAGAAGGGCTTAATTGATTTAATCCCAAAGACAGCGTCATACAACCAGACAGAGGGTGTCAGCAAAATCCACTGTCTACAGATGGTATTCAGATTGACAGTATATCAGCGATTTAGTTGAATTGGGAAGAACACTCTTCTGAAATAGTCTGAAGCTAAAAAATAAACAATTCCCATTTTCTAAATATTTTAAAATTTATATTTCAACAAAAAAGAAATTGAAATTAAGCGATTTGATTCGTTCTCGAAGTAGTAAGGACTTTTTCCACGAACTTGTAACGCCACCGAAATCAGAATTGTGCGTTAAGTACATCCTAACTGAATTTAATCCCGACGACAAAACGCAAAATGGCACAGAAATAAACAACATGGGGATTCGACAAAATTGCTGCTCTGGAGGATTTTTCTATTCTTCTTTTCTAATTTCCCAAGCTGAGCAATAAACTCAGCGAGCCGAAAACTTTGGCAAAACAAGTTCCAATTTATTTAGGCATAATCGAGGGAAAGCAGATGGAAACGACTTCGGCTCGAGGACAGTTTAATAAGTTTCCCATATTAAATTCAGCATTTTCCGGGGCCCACGAACACACAGTCCCACGTAGACGAACGTCATTATCATCGCATTCTAAACGCGGTCAGCATCCCAAGAATTTTCCGCAAACCCCACAAATAAAAAACATTTGAAGTATGTCCCGTCTGGTCGCCTTCTTTTTTCTTGGGAAAGTTTTTTTCGCCGACTATTTGGGCATTCCCCCCGCTCAACTGGCTTCCTCCTTCTGATAAGAATGCGAAATGGTTGAGGAAGGAAAAGAAATTTATGAAAATAAAATAAATATGACTCAAACTAAAGTTTTTATTTTGGTGCGTGGTTCAAAGTTGCGACCGCAATCCGCAAAAAGGTTCCGAGACTCGAGTGTTTGGCAAATACTGAAAAACGTGGCCGTTTCGCTTAATGCACAGCGTACTTTTTGCCAAAAATTCTGCGAGCGAAAATATTTAATTACCAACACGCAGAAATACCAAATTAAAGAGACCTGGCCCCGCCAAGCTCTTGGCGTAATCCAATAAAATTATAAAAAGACGAGGCCAAATTCTGCGCCGAGCAATTCCCAGCCTCCTGGCCAATTCACGCCCAGGCAATTGCCTCAGGTTACTGATCCTAAGTCCCCCGTAAAGCCTATTCGGGCAAATATTTTTGGAAATTTTACACGCAGCGAGTGCCATTAACTCCATTAGGTTTATTACGACAAATGGCGCTAAGTCAAATTGTTGTTTCCGTTGCCGTGGGCACAGGAAGGCGTTTTTAGAGTGGGCACACGGAGGGGCATAAATTACGAAAGTTACGCATTTATTCCAAATTGAATTTCCGCCTCCGCTCCGGTTATTTTTAAAGCGAGAATCGCTGGCCGACTCGAATTCGGTACAGGATGTGCCAATCGAATAAATTCATAAATTATTTTTGGCAAATTTATGAACATTCTTTAATTATGCATTCATATCGGGACCAATACTGAGCTTGCAGAATTTAAACGGAAGTGTTTAATTAAAATTTTTAGATTTTGTGCACTATAAGCATTTGCAGTAAAGTGTGTGCTATGACAAATAATATTATTGTTCGCAGGCACTCAATTTGATTGATATGAAAATATTTCCCCTGGCATCAAAATGTTAAACGTAAAATAAACATTCGCCATGCCAGAATGCCGAATCAATTCGAATCGTGGAAAAACCTTAAGGAATAGCTTTGATTTCGTTATAGGGCCATTGAACCGTGTATATTCATCACAGAACTCTCAACAAAAAGCTTAGACTAAGCCTTGCCACGGAGCAGCAATATTGAATTCCGTTTGCTCGTTTCATCAGATTCTCACACAATTGCAAAATGAGAATCAAAATCAAAAGCGAAATTCATCATTCATAAATGCCATAAAAGATTTCAGCGGCGCAGAGGACATCGTCCGATGGCCAAAACCGAAAAGAACAGTCAGCAGCTATGGGACAGTGGCATTTTGATGTGCTCAGACAGCAATGCTTTGTGACTTTGTTACATTTTTCATGGCAACAATAAAAACTTGGCTTTATTACCTACTTACATTCAGCGACTCCCTCCGGCGGTCTCGTCCTGTCCCCATTCCCATTCCCGTCCCCGCCGTCGTCCTCGTCCTGTTTTTCGCTCCTGTCTTCGGCTAGCTAAATATTTATGCAGGCCGTCTAAGAAGATTGATGCCGGTTGGTCACAATGGCCAAAAAAGAGCCGTTAAAATACTGCTGAAAACATTTCACACCGATCTCCTAGTCACCCACCGACTTTCTAACCGCATTACATTTTGCCGGGTAATATACACTCAGTGATGAAGGTCGAACACATTAGGAGATTTCCTTCCGTAAATCAGAGTCCTTGCAAGGCGGACGCTTCCTCTCTGTGCGTTTACCTCTCTGTATTTAAAGAAACATGAACAGTTACTTCTAAGACACTGCTATAATATTTGAGTCTTCCCCTTTCACAGTAAGGGTTAAAGTTCATTTCATTTTGGAAGAATGGCATATTCAGAGAGCTCCCTTAGTTTTGAAAGCAAATCATCCACTTTCCTCCTCCTACCTTGATACTTTAATATTTATAGCTTAAGGCCCACAACCCGCTTTAATGGCCTGCGTTTTAGAGTATTCCACTAGCGGCTTGATTTACTGACACTTTTGAACTGGATATATATACATTTTCACTTACAGCTACCGCACAGCATTATGGGCGAGGAATTGGCGTTTATCTTCGGGGCTCCTTTGGCCGCCGCAGGTCCCTTTCCCAGTGGCAACTACACGGTGCAGGAAAAGCTGCTTTCCGAGGCGGTAATGGCATATTGGACGAATTTCGTAAAGACCGGGTGAGTACTGCCTGCTGGACTTTCGGTCCACAGAGCGGATGTGCAAAGTGCATTTGGAGAAAGTTAGCTGGGGAGTTTGTGGTACTCGTACTGCCAAGGCTGTGGACTATAAAGCTGGGAGGGCCATCAACATCAACACGAAGAGTCACAGATCTGCATGCAAATGCGGATGCGGATGCGGGTGCGGATGCAGTGTGGGATATTCATGAGTTCTGGAATGGCAACGACTAGTGGCACTGGTTTGGCATTGGCTTTGCCTTCGAATACGGCACGTTTTGCAATCTGCAACGCTCGGACAGCGAAATGAATAGAATTTTTACTGCCGCTTTTATTATTATTCTACAGCAGCCGGATTGGGTGGCGGCACATGCAAATATTATTAGTTGGAGTGGCCACCGCTCAGGGATAAAAATAAAGGCCGGGCAAAAAATGGAAATGGGTGCGGCAATCAGAGCTGAAATCAGAGATCGTTAGCAGGGCGTTTTGGCATTCGGCTGCCGGCGAGTGTGGTTATTGGCCATAACCATATCATTTAAATGAGCAAATGAATGGCCGGATTATGTCTATAAAATGGGATTCTTTTCTCGAAAAGGGGAGACTAAAATGTGAACCAGACGATAACATATCCGTTGGCAGAAATTCTCATTGGCTGCTATAATGTTTTTCTAGCAATCCCAAGGCCCCATGGAAGGGAATCTTCATCAACTCACATGCCCTGGAGTGGGATCGCTACGACCTGGATTGGCCGGAATTCAATAGGAGGGCTCAGGCATATCTCAATATTGGTAGGTGTCATGTCATTAGATACGCTTTCGGAAAAAATAGCCATTCAGTAAAACCATAATCTTTTCCCCTTTTTTTCTTCAGGCATTCCGCCAACAGTGGGCTACAAGTACCGCCAAATATATATGAATTTTTGGAACAAAGAGCTCCCGGACGAACTCAATCAGATCGCAGCCATTCAGGAGCAGCTTCAGAAGCCCGGTCAAGAGGTGATTACAGGTCACATGAGCAAGTACGGGCCGAGGGACCACGGCGCCGAGGACCCTGTGAGGACATTAAAGCTTCTGCTCCAGGAACCCAGTCTAGCTGGACCAACACAGAGTGGCGAATCGACAGAAACAGCGGCGGAAAATATGTACAATGCTCCTCCTACCTTCGGTCATGTGCACAAGATGCAGGGTGGTAGTGATTTCGAGGACTTGGTGACCTCCACCAACCCACTGGAGAGTGGGGAGGATCAGCCTCAGGCTCCTCCTGAAACAGTGGCCAAATCCGAGGCCACGATGCAACTACTGATTGCCTTAATTACCATTATAATAGTTCTCAACCTCTTGATTTATGGAACCTTTTTGTTGCGACAGCGCCGTCGAAGGGCCAAGGCTCTACCTTTTCCGGCTCCTAAATTGGGCGGCACCATCCTCAGCTACGATGGAGCCAACGATGAGGAGCTCAAGAGGTGCAGCAAGTCCCGCGACGGAGACGATAGTTTCGTCCTGGAGATGACAAGGAAATCAAATACCTATGAGGCCATCAAGACAGGTCAGAGATCGCTGAGTTGCTCCACAGTGGACACCCACACTAAAGTCTGTGAGTGGATGTCGAGTCAGGAAGCCCCGAAATCGGGTAGCTTCAACACGGCCACTCCGCCTCCACAACCGATTTTATCTGATGGCAGGCTGATCATCTGCCAGGATATAGAGGTGGCCGACGCAGCTCTACTCATCCCCCAACACATGCACGAGCCGCAGCACTACGAGATGCTCCTGCAGAGGCAACATTCGGCCCTAACCGAACCGAGTGATGACATCCTCCAGCAGCAATATCCCTTGAGGAACCACTCCCATTCCCATTCGGATCCTGTGGACATGATCCTGGCTGCTGATGAGCAGGTCACCAGCTTTGTGCATGCCGACGATGTGGACATCAACGTGACGAGCAGAGATGACTCTGATTGTCTGGAGGTTATACCTTTAACGTCTGCTCAGCAACTGGCGCTTTTGCGGCAGCGTAATTATCCCAAAGTCCTGCCCACAGAACAGGATTTAATTAACAGCAGCTATAAGAGAAATTCCCTGCCGCCACAGAATTTTAACGCTCCTCTGCCGCCGCCGCGAACCATTAGCAACACTCTGGGCAGGAGGCGGAGGGACAGCAGCAACATAACCACTTCGCCACTCCAGGTGGCCAGAGATTGTGGAGGCGAGGACGAGGACCTCAAGGAGCCCCAAATCACACAGAACACTCTCATTGTCGGACCCATTGTGCCCAAATCACCCGCCTCCAGTCTGAAGCGAGTGAAGAGAATGCCAGAGTCTTCGGCAATGACGGCTCTCAGCGGATCCTTTCAATCCTTCGAGTCCGTACCCCCGGCCCACGAAACCACGCCCCCTCAGGGAGGCGAGCGGACCGAGTGCATTTACGCAATTAGGCCCAGTCCCGGAAGTTGCAGCTGGGCGGCGCCCAATGGCGATTTGTACGCGCAGCCCATGAAATCACCCTCGAGGAACTCGCTCATTCCCAGGCCCACAAAGCCGGCGGAGTCCCAATCCCAAGCCACGCCAGGCGGACCAGCTGGGGAATCTCTTGGATCAACGGGAATGGCAAGAGCAAGCCGCATTCCTCAATTGCAACGCCAGGCTTCCGGCAAGGATTTGCAAGCAAGAACGGCAACTGACAACACCGCAAATCCTTTGGGATGCCAGCCGCGAACCGATTCCACAATATCATCTGGCTCGTCGGCATCTTATGCCTCGACCACGGACTCCTCCTCCTCCTCGTCCACTGGAACCGTACGCACCGAGCTGCAGCAGTTCCAGCCAGCTCCCGGCAGAAGTATTACAACCAATATATAGAAACTCCAGGGAGCGGGTGCCAAGAATCCTTCAGGACTTCCCGCCGTGCCCGCAATGCGGCGACAGACAGCTGCCGGCCTAGCCCCCTTCAGTATTTGTCCGGATCCCAACTCTCCGGTTTCCTCTGGTCTGAAATTTTACGGGGTCTGCGTAAATTTAATAATACATTTTGGTGTAAAGTTTATCTTTGACTTGGCGGCATAGCCCGTGGTTAGAGCTCGACTGCTGGCCTTCTGGCTTTGTGTGAGCAAAGTTTCTGCCGGCGTAAATTAGTTAAGAAAATTGCAGTGGAGGTCTCCCTGGAGATTGCAGCGAAGGTTCGCCGTATCGATATAAGCAGCGATTCCCGTAAGGGAAACTAATTTCCTAGAGAATATTGCACAGCTAAGTCGCTTCAGCAAGTTATTTGAAATTGATTACACAGTTTCAGTTTTCTCAAATTTTACCAACGAAAATACTAGGTATGGTAACAGATTAAATGTCATATTTCATTGGATAGCTTGAAAAAGATATATATTCTTAATCATACAGTTGGAGTGCGGAAAGCTTGATAGTTTGTATATAGAACAAAAGAAGTTGATTCGTAATTATGTATTAATTTTTAAACAAAATCAGCATATACAAAAACAAGGGATGATGAAAGAGCAAATAGCTAAAATATTTTAAAATATAATTGAGAAAAAGTTTTATGGGCTTAACTGTAAGCTTCTCCAATAGCCGATTAATCGAAATTAGCCACAGTATTTAAAATAATTCTTTAACAACTAGAATATAACAAAATATGTTAAGGACAATTAAAGTTAAATATTCCCATTATTTAAGCTGAAGAACAAGGGACTCAAAGAATGTTTAATGAATGCCCAGAATCCCAATATCAAGTATTATAAGATAAAGATTTTCATTGCTTAAACTTAAATGTGGTTAACCATAAGCTAGCATCCGCACAAATGCACATACTGGAAAATATAGTGAATTCGAGAGATGAAAGCAATTTTTATGCGGCTGACTTTGTGATTTTATATATATTCCCATAACAACCGACAACAAAAATAGCTGCTGCTGAAATTGCCAATAACAATGCCTTGAATTTTGCCACTCGCTCACCAAAACTTGTGTCAACTATTGTTGCCGCCAATTTACCAAACAAAAGCTACTTACGAACATGTCTGCTCCTCTTTTATGTTTGACTTCTGTTTTCTTGGTGAATTTTGTTGCCAATACTCTCCGGGCCACGCAATTTCGCACTGCCGCCAACTTAATTTGCCACAACATTTCGCCAACCAAATCACTCGTAAAAAAGTTTCAGCATTTATCTTCAAAGTTCTCAAAATTTCTAGGTAAGAAAAGACACACTTCCACATTTTGCCTAACTATGTGACGATATGATTAGGCAACTAACACATCTATTCGACCCCAATTACTTTCTCTTATATAAATAAAACAGCTGTAAGTGTGGAAAATAATATATAATATAAATCCTATTTATATATTATTTATTTTTATTATTTTGTAAAATCTATCTTAATTTAAATTGTCATTACTTAGAGGAACATCCTTCGGGGTGAATACTTTTTTCGAGTGTTTAGTAGAGGAGCACTCTCAGCGGGGAAATGGAGTCTGAACTGTGGAGACCGCCTGGAAATCAGTTCAAATGTCAACATTTTCGTTGCTACACATATTTCAAATATTTGGCGTTTTGGGCATAGTTGTTAACTCTTCTCCACTTGCCTAAAACTGGGATCTGTCCTCGGCCAGGACATCAAAGTTGTCGCTCCCCTCGAGGCCGAGCAATAGCTGTGCGTTGTGTTGCTAAGCTTAGGGCCATATCCTGCAGGATTTACTGCCTGGGCAGAAAAGTTTTTGCGTTGGCTTTTATGCCTTATTCCCTTTGTGGCACATTTGATTTTCTTTTTTTGCTTTTGTGCTGCGAATTGAGTTATTGTGTCGTTTCTGCGTGGGCCCCTTATGCAAATGACTGTGTCTTCAAGTTGTTCTTGCCTCTTGCGCAGGTTTCGCAGAAAGTTTGTTCCGAACTACGGGGAAATTGAAAATCTCCGCCATAAACAGGGCTAACAGAAATGTTTTCCCCCCGGAGCGCCCTTAAAAATTCGTAATTATATTGTTTGACCCCTTGAATTGTTCCTGGTTCTCCTTTCGGATTTCTGATGGCCTCGTTTTGTGTGAGCACAGGTAAGTAATAATTTGGTTGGCAGAGGATTTCCTTAGTTTTCAGAGTTATCCCTGTTGGAGCGAACTAATTGGGGAGCACAGAGTCCTGCGAAAAGGATTTTATCATGGCTGTTTGATCGAAACGGAGAACATAAATTGCCATAATAACCGCTTGGACAACTCGACGAGCTGTAGTATGTGTTGACATTTGTTTTCTGCTCAAGGAGAAACATTCTGCTGATTTTCCACAGCTTTCCATATCAGTCTATTAGATTGCTGTGGCCAGTATTCCGCACTTTTCCTCAGGCGCCTCCCTCCTCAAGCTTCTTCTGTGGCCCATGTATCGTTGGTGTTTTCTTTCGCCGGAAGAAATTCCTTGTGAGCAAGCGAGTGAGTCCTTCGGTTGCGTCAGTGAAGTGCGAAGTGTGTAAAATGGTACTTGAATTGAATAAACTCAACCCAACTTTTGTGGCCAGTTGCAAAGTGCTAAATGGAAGTTTGTTTGCTTGATATGCGTGCAATGGAATTTCTGCAAAGAACATTGGCAATCGAAGGACAAGGAAACGGAAACAGCTGTCTTTCCATAATCACTTCTACGATTGTTAAAAACACTTATACGCCATTAAATATTGAGCAGTTGTATCAATTTAGTACATTCACCCCCATTTCATCCCTTCTCCGGTTTGCCATTTTGAATAATTTATAAGCTACCATGGAAAGCCGCAAAAGCCGAATAGTTTAGTCTAACAAATCAGAGTTCCCAGGCAACACAGCCACAAGCAAAACGCCAGACAGAAATAAGAAAAATTAAATTCCCCAAGCAGATTTTGCCGGCAGTACTGTTGTCCAAAATTTGCTGACAACCACAAATTAGAGTAACTCGAGAGTATATTAAAGTCAAATATGCAGGGGCGGGCGGATCGTAAATAACGAGAATGTGGGGACAAGTACTTCTACTGGAGCGGGAAGTGGGGCCTTTCGGAGACGGGGGGCCTTTCATGCATAAATACTAGTATGGCGTTCTGGTCTCTGATTTGATTTACTGTTCGGGGGCTTTCCCCTAGTTCCCCCTAGTTCCCCTAGTTAACTGAAAAAGGCCGAAACGAACGATGAGCAGGGGAAACGGAGCGGGGCAAATGCAAAGTTATGACAGGAAGGCCATGGGCAAAAACAAAATACTTTATCGGCTTAAACTTAAATTGGATACAGAACGGATTACTGCGTACATATTTAATCTTCTTTAATTGAAACTAATTGAGAGCGACATGGCTAATATAAAATGCGTATGCTCTACAACGATTTTTAATAGCGAACGGGTTTTTTTTCGCCCACTTCGTGAAGTGCCTAATGACTAATTAATGCACTTTTTAGTGTTATTGTTTTCGTGCGATTATTTATTAAATGTGCATTTGCAATGCCCACTGAGCCACTGGTCTTCAATTCAAATCAATAGCCTTGAACAATAAGCTGGTTAAACATTGCACACAATGCAAATGGCCCATTGCATGCGAACTGAAAACAAAAACAGCGACTGCAAATAAACACATATGCAAATTATGTTTCGATATTTCCTTACTTTTTCATTCATGTCGTCTATTTGACTTTATAATGAACATTTTAATAATTTAACAGGTGCCAAATTACACAATTGCATGCTGGTATGAGCAGTGCTAAATCATTTAAAGCCCAGCAATTATTGTAGCTTTGTGGCCATTAGGCGTAGAAATTTGGCGAAATGAAACTACTCTAAACAATAAAATTGCACGAAAATCATTGGAGCCTGGCATTTGCGAAAATTGTTTATCGCTGGTAAGTTTTAAAACAGTTAAAATAAAAATAGTGGCTGGCGTGTTTCTGGTCACGGTAATTTACACGCCTGCTCATCGCATAGCAAAAACGCAAAATATCTAATTTAATTTTGGGAAATAATTTGCTGGCAAACATTAGCATGCGTTTGATTATCAACTTTGGGTGAATGCGATCTGAAATACAATTTCCTAAACAAACGGAAAATGTTTAATTAATTGTATTGGGCGACTAGACAACTGGAAACAGCCACAGAAATAAGGACAACAAAAGTCATTAAGGACATCAAGTGCATAAACGGATTTGCTGGTTGATAATTTTGCGCTGCGAGAATTAAATGTAATTTTGCGGTCGAGCTTGTAGACTGTGCGCATGTGTTAAATGCAAATTATTCGCATCGAAAACCTCAATGAATATAAATTCACAAGTGCACAGAAATCGACTAGTACGGGCATGGGGCAAAATAATAATAATATAAATATTTAATTAAACACACTTTTTTTGCCAGCGCCCTGTGGTACAACCTATTTTTTTTAATTAATCCTATCCAGTGTTTATTTGTTTGTTCTGCGGTCCAGAGTTCAATGAGTCGTAAAATTTCGGCACCATAAAATAATATTCAGCAATTGATTTAAATTGGTCAAGTGCAAAAGGCCAACACCAACTCGTGGGAGTACTCGTCCTTCGCCCTAATTTTCTAAAATATGTTAATGCGTTTTGAATAGTGAGTTTTTATTTACCCGATGAGCTGGCTGGCGTAAGCCGGTCTCCTCTCTCTCCGTTTTGCATATCAGAAACAAATTTAAATAAATAAAACGGTGAGCATATCATAGCAGCTATTCTATCAGCACAAACACATTGCACGGCGCTTAAATGTAGACAACACAATGTAGACCCATTTACATTTACATCTCTCATAGTTTGCCTTTATTAAATTTGTAAATTTCAGCCAGGATCTGCTGCTGTTGCTGCTCCGCCGGGATGCCAGGATGGCAGGATGTTTGGCAAGTCAGCACGCACGAACCGAAAAATCCCCTCGCACAGAAACTAACGCCCACATGGACACTCTCACGTTTGCGATTTATGGAGGAGCGCATTTTATTTATATATATTTTATGACTTTTGTTGCTTTCACATTTTAGTTCTCGCTGCTCCTCTATCATAAATATTTTCCTAGGAAAGCGAAAGCAAAACTGCAATTACAAGGAAAAACACAGTAAGGGCTGGGGGGAAACTGCGCATAAGATCCTTTAAAAGTAAATAAAAGTGTGGAAAAGCGCAGAAAGCTTTGTAGAACGTGACTTAGTTCAGCTTACACAGTGGAGAAAACGCTTTCCTAATCGGATTTTCTTAAATTTAAAAATATTATATCGTTTTTACTGTAGTAGTAGTTTAACATTTAACAGTGAGTATAGAAATAAAAATGCTAAAATAAATTAAAGTTTAAACTAAAATTAACAACGCTTTAGAGATCGTGTAACTATAATAACATAAAATCTAAACTTCTAAAAAAATGTTTATAATTAAAGTTACTGTAAATCTTAGCCATCTCTGCTGCTGAAAATCGTTTCGTGTGCTCCACTCAAGCATGGCTGTAGAGTTTTCCCACGCCCATCGCCCATTTCCCCTCCACTCACCGCCCCTTCCCCTCATCAACTTTATGCATTCGGTGGCAATTAACGCCCATGATATTGCGCTTCGGTTGCATGTGGCTGGTGGCAGCTGGCGGCATGTGGCGTCATCGGGGTGTTAATGCGCCAAGTCATTCCGTTCGCATTGGCAGCCGCTGGATTTTTATTGTTGCCTACTTTGCAGGGCCGCATTCCCTTGGCATTTAATTTGCTTATTACGAACTTACGCAGACAAAGCGTCCATCGTCGCGCTCGTTGTCGCCATCGTTGCCCCACTTTGGTTCAAGTTTGTTGCAATTTGCAATTTGGGTCGCTGTCTGCCCGCCCGCCAGCCCCTGCCACGCCCCCTCAGCCCGCCGCCACACATTTGTCGCTAATTTGGCGAGGAAGTCTTTGGCTTCCTTCCACGCAATGCGCTCCTTTTCCTCTGAAAAGCACCCTCCGCGTAATTGTTTGGCACCAATTGTTTTAAATGCTCGACGAGCGTTCACAAATTACTTCGCAGACGCCGCAGCCAGTTAACTGCGTTGAGTGCACTTACACTCCGCTGTCAAAAGTTCGACCGGAATCGAGTTATCTCTTTACGAAAGCAGTGCCATGGGTGACAAAAAACACATATTAAAGATACTGAAAGGTGGCTTAAATTATACATTTTTAGATGCAGAAGTTTTGATTCCTAACACTAAATCTGTTAAAAATATCATACATATGTATATGAAACGAAAGTCACTTACCATTTCCACTAAAATAATATACTAAATTCCGTAAACACTGTACGGTTCGTGACCATTTATATACCCTTTCCTCCTAGAATCATGTACATAAATTTCCTTCTTAATTTATTATAATCTGAAGTAATTATGCGGACTTTACATTCATATGCCACATTCGACACTTTAGTTGCCAATTTAATTTTTTATACCCACCATTACCACGCTGAATAGTGTTAAATGCCATTCGATGCGTGACTGCAAGAAATTGCAAATGTTTTTATTATAAACAAAGATAGTGAATGCGTGTGTGGGTTGCTTGCTTGAACTTTCCCGCTTTCAAGTCGAAATCGATGCGCATCAATATTCAATATGTTGCCTTTACTGGCGCCACGCCCACAAGGGAAGGGGGCGGTGTGGGGCCGCAAGAAGCACCAAACGCAATCAAGCCGCGCAGCCAACGCCATCTGATGTTTGCTTTACGTAATGGAATTGTGCGGTGAATGCCGCGTGCCACATTTTCTCCTTGCCTTACCCTCGCTTTCCCTTTTCCCTTACTGCCTTTCCCTTTTTGGCCTTTGTGACTTTTGGGTCTGTGAATTTTCCTTGGCTCGCCATATGTCGAATCCACCCGTCGAAGTCTTTTCAATCGCTTTCCACCGGCGCCTGTCAACATTCCTTTGCTGTTTACACTCGACTTTAATTAAATAAAAATATGCATATGAGTTGGCAGCAGTTAATCGAAAACGCCCAGCCCTAAGCTGATTATAATTATTATCTGTTTGGGGCAGATGCTGCATGTAGATAATAACATGCCCAAATGTTTCTCTAATTCCAACCGACTAGTCATTTATTTGCCTGAGAACTTGATTAAGAGCAGAAATTCCTAATTAATCGAGCATGCTAATGACAAATTGAAAGCCCAACGAGTTCAACTCGGTTGGGTTTCTCCTGGGTATGCAGTTTTTATTATAGACACGGGGCGTGGGGTTGAGCATTGCGCATACGCCGTGTTGTGCAACAAAGCAGACACGTGCTCGTATTAGCAGCCAGCTAAGTGCTGTTATTCTACAGTTTTACACCACAATTACCAGTTCCCCACACTGCACTATGGTCCAGAATTCGTTTTTTTTGCATAAAGTTAATTTTTATGTCAATATATCGTCTCTAGCAATTATTTCTAATAGAAAATTGATCATATAAATAAAAACAAAAAACAAAATTGACCGAAAGCTTCACTAAATCGTTTATGAGCTTTTAAAGTTGAAGTGTTAAAAAGCTGATTGAGAGAATGCAATTTCCGAAAAATTACTTGCTTACTTTTGCATGTGGTATGATCGTTAATACGCATCCAAAAATTATAGTAAAATATGGAAAATAAATGCCAAGGTATGATGTTTTTAACTTATGTAGGTAATATATGTATAGTTGTACTGTTTTTATGTTGTGTGACATCCAATTTATGTGTATTTTAACAGAAAATTCTAACGTGTCCCCTGTGTTTCGTGGAGTATAACTAATTTTCTGACAATTTCTGACAAAAGTTAAAAACGTCAGTTTGTACCTTTAACTATTGGCTTTCACGGTAAAGTAATATCTTTTGCCCATTTTTGCTCGTTTTCTTAAAAATTTGATTTTAAATAGGCAATTTTGAGTTCAGACATAGCGACCTCCTGGACATTTGGAGGCGTAACAATAGGCAAAAAAGTTATGTTTCAAATTACGTTTATTCCGCAATCAACAACAATAATCAGGAATCGAAAAAGACAGAAGAGATTGACAAAAAAATAGTAAATTTTGAATTATTTATTAAAAAAAAACTGCCCGAGTGTAACAGACAACTAGACCGATTTATTTTCAAGCATACCAAGTAGATGGCGTCAAAGATAACAATTCTTGTTAGTGATTTTGAAAACTCCAAGACACCGAAGCAAATGGGACGCCGAAACTTATCTTACCAAAATGAAGGAGAAAGATTAAAAAGGAAACTGAAAATACGAGTGAAGCCCGGAATAAGCTTTACAAAAGGGACCGACTATCACATGCAAAAAAAGATATTCGGATCAATAGGATGAGTGATATTTTCCACAGAGCGATTGATAACTCGGACCCACTATTATCAACAATTAGTTTAAAAGAACGAGAGAGAAAAAATAGGAAAAACCACTTCCGAAGGCAGTAATAAGTCTTTTGGAAATACAGTCTAATTTTAAACCTGATCCATGAGACAAAATATTGGATTCACAATCTGATTCTGATTCGAATTCAGATTCGAAATTAAAATGAAACTAGAAAAAAAAGGGGATTATTTTAAAACAAAATATAACATTTAAAAAAAAAAAAAAAAAAAAAATATTTCGTTGACTTCTGAGCATACAGTAGTTAATATGGAGCAAGAAGGCGTGTCGCACAGACTCAAATTCTGTGCAAATATTGTAAACAAAAAATGTACAAAGTTCAAGTCTGTAGCTCAATTTTAACTTATGCAAAAAAATCGAATTCTGGACCACAGTGCACTGGGGCAACGTGTCAAAATCGACACCGGCACAAGCTGCCCCGCGAACACCCCTTACCAGCCGCCCGCCCCGCTGAAGCATCCCTTCCCCGGGATTACACCGTTATACGTGTCCTGGGATGCCCGCGTACGTGTCGAATTCCAAATAGCAACGCCAGTCATAACTGTAAGACAATGTCTGCGTGTGATGTGATGACGGGTACGTTGTCACGCAGGCGAATGGGATTCCGGAAGGCAAGTTGGATGGGGGAGGACGTGTAGGTGATGCAAAGCAGCACTAGTTAGTATGTCATGTGCATGTTGGCATACTTCGTTCGAGACTTACCTTTAGGCAGCGTACGCACCCACCTTTGGCATCCTTCTCCCACTATTATATACCCTTCCTGAAGGTATTCTGGATTCTGATCCATAATAGTCTTAGTTTATTGAGATATTCACTTTATTATATCTCAACATAGTTAAGAATAAAACAAAAATTTTAAGGTAATTCATTTCATTGAGGGACTACTCAAAACGTCCCAGAAAAATAGAAATGAAATGGTCATGGGAAATGTTTTGTATAATGAGATTGTCGTGAGTTTCGCTTATTGCTGTGCACTTCGCTCCATTTTTTTGTCGTGCCCTTTTAAAGCACTTGTCTAGCACGAAAATCATATCAGAGTAACATTCGGGCAACCTCCCATCTTCTTTAACATCCCTCATTTTTCTTCGGCGAGTATTTTCTCGTGTTTTTCAGAAGCGCTACAACGTGTTCCTCCAAGGTTTCTTTGTTGATGTTGTTGTCGTCCTAGGCTTGGCCTTGGTACCAGCATGAAAGGATTTCGAAAACAACTCAACCCACTCAAGAACACCAAAATTGAATTTAAAGCAGAGAGGATTCTAGACGAGCTCCTCGACTATCAAATACCCGTTAATAGGCCAAAGGAAATGCCAGGGATGAAACCAATGCCAATATGAAACTAGAAAAAGTACTTTTTTTCTGGATTGCACATTTGGTTAGATGTTGGTAAAGGTGCACTTGGTCATGTAGTTCCCGAGATCTCGGCATTTATGCAAGCTAATCAACGGGCGTGGCAAATTAACACGACTCTGATAATTGGCAAATTATGATTGCCTTCTTCTACAAGTAATGGGTAGAAATAAAAAACTACTAATAAAATGTATTGCTTGTAAGTACGTTAATGAATAATCGATGAATTTATTTCTGCCACAATCGAATACAAATTTTTCGCAGTGGCTGATGTGAGTGCGAATAAACTGACGACAGGTGGTGGCACATGTGTCAGATGCATACAGGAATCCATATAGTGTCATCATTTTGATGTCAATTATTTTTCCGCCAACAGTCAACTTGGTTTGGTACTCACAGACCAAAAAAAAAATAAGAGTTTGTTTGAATTAAGCCCAAAAACAAATACTGGGCTTTTATTTAAAGCGATTTTTTCACATATATTATTGAATTTATTTTGGAGAAACTTGTATTTAAAATTGAACTGACACATATGTAAATGTACAGTTTTTTATTTAATCAACCCGTTTTAGGTTTAAATATTTAACATACGTTTTTTGCCTAAAATGTTTCAAGTGGAGTTTCAAAATCGACCCAGCAGAAAACCGAAACCCACGAACCCGTTTCGAGTACGTCAAACCTTTGACACATTTTCAAATGTGAAGCGGGATGACTTGAGGTGCGGTCTGTGTGGGATGCAAAACTCCCGATGCAGAGTGGATCCCCTTTGGCATAATGAACGCTCCACCCGCCCCCTACGAGCTGGCGGGAGGTGCCAGGAGCCAGGAAAATCGAGGGCGGAAGTACGGATACAGTCGGTGCGAATGCCATCAGCATTGAGAGTACTGCATGTTAATTGCCAAAAAAAAAAAAAGCAGGAGCGACAACAATTCCGGAATGGATGAGTTTTTTCTTTCACTTTGGTGGAAAAGTATTTTAATTGCTTTGGCAGGAGCGAGGCGGTATGAGCAAACGATGGAATGGCAAATCATATAAATAAAGAGGAATTTTCTGAATGGAGTGTATAATCACCAAAAACGAAGGGAAGTGAATGAGCAACTTTTTTCGCCGTGAATAATTGAATGAAAACATTAACAATTGCCAACGTTTAGATTGTCCATCAAGTGTAAACGAAGTCAATTTTTTAGACCAATTACAGTCCGCAGGAGTTTACTTTAAAAAACAAAAAAAAAATGGGGAACTCTTACTTCATACGACAATTTATTGTCATCAATCAATGACCCAATTGTTTTCATTTTTTGTTCAACTAAAACTTAATCATAAGAATTAAGTTATCCTTTTTCTGTGGCAAGTATATACCAACTCTATTTCTTACTCTGTAGAGTTGCCACCGTAAACGTCATGTTTATCGAAAAATTCTTTTGGCACCAAGCAATGTGAAATTTATAAATGTAAAGTTACAAATGCTACTGGAAACCAGATCGACTCTCCCTCAACTGTTCTAGCACACCGGAGACGGCCGCCATGTCGAAGGAAGACTCAGGCGCATCTAGTGCAGAGCCGAATCCAGCTGAATCGGAGATTTCGATGGGTCGTGGACCCCGCCCAAAGTCCTTTAGTGGCGGCGGAGGCGGTGGCGGAACAGGTGGTTCAGGCGGTAGAAGTGGTGGTACCTCCGGCGGCGGCAATCTCAAGCCCGAAAGAAGCGCCCGGGAAGATGACTCCATCAACCGTCTGACGGACTCGAAGTCGGCTCACCGAAAGCTGCTCAGCGATCCGCGCTTCCAGATCCGGCCGCTGCAGCAGGTGATCTCGGCCTGCACCGGGGCCATGATCACGGCCTGCTTCATGACGCCCCTGGACGTGATCAAGACCCGCATGCAGTCGCAGCAGTCGCCGGCGCACAAGTGCTTCTTCTACTCGAACGGGCTGATGGACCACCTCTTCGCAAGTGGACCCAATGGTCCCGAGTTGGCCAGCCTGCGACCAAGACCACAGTTCTCCAGCTCCTGGGATGCTCTGATGAAGATCAGCCGGCACGAAGGTTTGGCCGCTTTGTGGTCCGGCCTGGGTCCCACCCTCGTCTCCGCCCTGCCCTCCACCATAATCTACTTCGTGGCCTATGAGCAGTTCAAGGCCAGATACCTCCAGCTGTACGAGAGCCACTATAGTAAGAGTCCGGAGCCCCGGCACCTTGAAATCAGGTACGTACGTACACCTTTAAATTAATAGTGCTATACATACATGTACACTTAGTTGTTGATTCTCCATTGCGAATATTTACATAAGTTGCTAGCAACAGCGCAGGAATGACAATTTAGTTTCAATAAATTTTAAAATCGTTTAAGCTTTAGATAACAAATAAGCTTCAGAGTTTAGCAAATGGAAGAGAATAATCCGCGGCTAGCTGTTATTGTGTTCACAGAGAACTACCTGGGGAATACGATTTTCAAAATATTTATTTTTCGTAGCATTTTACTATTAAATTAAGATTTATCAATACACATACATATTTCTACTGTATAAGACTGGATACGAAATGATTTGATGTACGATTTATTTGCAACTTAACCACCTATATATAAACCTATATAAGAATATGATTTAAGGATTTGCAGGCTTAAACGTTTTCCGTACTTCTAGGGATACGAAGAAAAGTCTACCGTCGGTGGTTCCCATGATGTCCGGGGTGACTGCTCGGATTTGTGCTGTTACCGTGGTGAGTCCCATCGAGCTGGTGAGAACCAAGATGCAGGCCCAGCGCCAGACCTACGCCCAGATGCTGCAGTTCGTCCGGAGTGTGGTGGCCCTGCAGGGCGTGTGGGGCTTGTGGCGGGGCCTGCGTCCCACGATCCTCAGGGACGTGCCCTTTTCGGGGATATACTGGCCCATCTACGAGAGCCTAAAACAGAATCTCGGCCATGGCTCACAGCCCTCGTTCAGTCTGAGTTTCTTGGCAGGCGTGATGGCGGGAACAGTGGCCGCCATTGTGACCACTCCTTTCGACGTGGTCAAGACACATGAGCAGATTGAGTTTGGAGAAAGGGTCATTTTCACGGACTCGCCGGCGAGGGATTTCGGAAAGAAGTCGACCTTCAGCAGACTGACGGGTATTTACAGGACGCACGGCGTGCGGGGACTCTTCGCAGGATGCGGACCCAGGCTTCTGAAGGTGGCACCTGCCTGCGCCATTATGATCTCCACCTTCGAGTACAGCAAGTCCTTCTTCTTCCATTACAACGCGAGGCATCATAACGAGGCCCTACTCCTGGACAACCCGAAAGACACGACGGTCGAGGATGATGACACTGAGTAGGAAGTTGGGCGGCTCCTTTGTAAATAAAGAGCGCATATTTTATGTAAACCCCGGGTGGTGAGGCGAATTCAATATTCCCAACGCTTTACGAGTTACGTGTTACGTCAATAAGGCGAACCGGGAAATCAATTTCCATTTTCGCAGCTTAAAGTCTCCGGCTGCCTGTTGCTGGTGCTCCGGCGATGCCGGGAATCCCACTCCCCAAGTTGACATTTAATGGAATATTCATTCATTTACATTAACTGCAATTAAAGCGAGTGCACAGGCAAATTAAACGGAAATGCCAAAGAAAGAGCCATGAGGCAGGTAAGCCGACTTCAGAGCTGCAACGGACCGGAGAAAAACTGCGCTAGCTTTTCCCACACATGCAGTTTTCACTGCATTTTCAGGCAGCAGTAATCGAATTTCCTTTGCCGGCCAGTCACGTTTTGCCACAATTTCGACCACTGCAAATGCCATTTGAGCCCAAAGCTCCGTGGCCCGAAAGTATTTCAGTGATAGAGTGGTGCAGAAAATCTATAAATCACAGTCGGAAATATCAAAAACTTTGGCGAGTAATTAAGAAAGCTTCGGTTTCCCCGAGGCCCTCGGTCTAAACTCAATTTCATTTGGCTACAAGACTGTGCTTCTCTTTACTTCTTTTACCCACAGCAATTTTGCTCGAATGATTCGCCTATTACAAAAAAAATTGCCCAAGCGGAAACTTCCTTTTTTATGTGTCCTTTGTTTTTATTAAAGACCAAACAAAGTACACAAAGCATTCCCAAACACAAACTACGGAAGCAGACTGTCAAAAAAACAGGGAAATATATATTTCTCCGTTTTCCCTGGATGAAATAAAATGGATGAATTTCCTTCCAGAGATGTGTTTAGGGTCACAGCAATTGAAACGTGATATTTTTTTGTTTGTTCTTTTATGTTACCTTACTTGAAAGCATATTGCTGCAAGTGTCAAACTGCGGCGGGTACAATTACTGGCATTTTTCACAGCCATCGCGGTATTTGCGGCAGTTCAATTAATTGTGCAGTCTTTCTGCTCTCAAAACCGCCGATGAAATAATTGGAAAAGCGAACAGAATTTATCACACTTTCTGAAAAAAAAATATCAGAATAGCACCTTTTTTCCTACCCATTAATTAATTTGTTAGGCAAAAGTGCGCCAATAAAGCCAGTATTTAAATAAAAGAAAATTGACTGAGGCTTGTCGAACCGATTTCACCCTTTCCTTATTTTCCTTTTCTGCAAAATCACATTATTGAAAATACTTAACGACCTCAGCCTCCCGAGGGACTCACGCAGTGCTTAATATTATATATTCCCCTTTTTCATACTGGTATTCTGCCGCTCGACGAAAATTGCCAATAAAGCGAATTAAAATATGCTTTCATAAATATATAATGGAAATTAAATTTAAGTGAATATCTCATTTGTGTCGTCCGCGTACATCATGGGTGTGTGAGTGTGATGGGTGGCGCATTTTTTGCTCAACCACAATCAAGGACCTCTGGCTACACTGCACTCCTTTCTCATCCTTTGTCTTGCAGCTACTTTGGCGCATTGTTGTTGCCAAGGGCGGGCGGCAGTGTTGGTTGCGGGGGCGTGGCTCTTGTCTATATATTTTCCGCAGGCTGTTGCTCGCCAGTGTTTTTTGTTGTCAGCATCAAAAATATTTTCCCTGCCGCAAAGAAAAACAACAGATAAAACCAGCAGAAGGAAAAAAAATTGGGCGGCAGGCAGGAAAAAGCTGTTGATAGAGAACAGATCCGTCCGCCCGGGTGTCCTTCAGCTGTCCCAGGGCCATCCTTCAACATCTGCCTGCTGTGTGTTGTCAGCCCGAGAGCTTCATCTTTTTTCCTCGCCCTATTGTATTTGCATTTAATTGTGGCATTAAAAATACACCGGAACAGGACCCGTCCTGGTCGGATCCTTATTTATGGCCCAGTCCGTCTCTGTCGGCAGTCTATCTCATTTCTGACTCCAGGTTCTGGTACTGGTCCTGGTATGTTTTTGTCCGCTCACCATTGACATTGAGTGGGCGTGGCCGTGTGAATGGATTCGATTTATTTGCCCCATCCCCACGAACGGCAACTGGAGGCCATGAAAATGATTTAAGATTGGATTATTGGGTGACAAAGTGTGAAGATATTAAATCGGCGACAGAGCCGTCGATTGAAATCTAATGAACTGTTAATTGACTAATCAAATCAAACACTCTTAAGCGCCCGGAATTCTTTGAGACCTTGAAGAGCGGCAAACATGGAAATAATTGGATAATATTCAAAAACAAAAGAATTAGGTAGTTGAAATATTGAAATATTCCTGCGCTCTTTGCTTGCCTACCTTGATATATCAGTTCAAAATTAACGAATTTGGTTAATCCTTGAAGTTATACATTATATTATTATGTTGCTTACCAAGCCCTCTGTTTTTAACAATTAGGAATAGATTACGTGTTATACTCGAGCTGCTTGCTTAATGTTAAGCTTAATTCCGAAACTTAAATAAATATTTCCTTCACTTTTCCTCGCGGCGATTTTTCAAAGAGCCGAAGGCAGCTGCATCTTAGTTTCCAGAACTATTTGCTTAATTGTTTAATTTTATGCGCGGAGCTCGCTGAAACTTTATTAAAACGCGTAATTGTGTAGCGTTTGGCGGGCGAGGAAGCGGAAGGCCTTGCCGCCCCTAGTTAGTTAAAATTTCCGCTTTCTTCGAACCGACAGAATTCTATTTCTGTTTCAGTTTCAGTCTCCTTTTTTTCTCGCCAAACATCCGACCCTTCGGAGGCCAATTGTTGGCACTAGCCGTGTATGGAGCTGTGGAACCACTTCCTTTTTGACCTTGCGCCTGGCGAGTGTTTAATTAATTTCGAGAACTGAGCCAAATAAATGGCAGGCGGTACCATTTCCCGCCCAGCTTACAACGATTGAGCGCCGCGGACGGACTTAAGTCTATTTAAAAATGAGGCCGAATTTTTCACACTTCATGGCCATGCATCATCAAGTGACGACGGATGGGAGTGGGTTCCCTGGGCATCTTTAAAGGGCACCGAATTTCTATTTTTTTTAATTAGCGAACCTTTTGCTTTGCTTATCCCTTTTGGCCTTGGCCTGTTTACACTGTACCTGAGCACGCGGGGTTTTAATTAAAAAGCACCAAATTGACAGGATAAAAAAAATAATGTTTACTTTTTGCCACCGTGCTGCTCGATTGTTAACGATTGTTGGACGGGACTTTAATTTGGGCAACCCAAGTGGATTTCTTACTTAGTGCCAGTCACTTGATTATTCAGACTCCACACACTGGAGCGATAAATTGCAATCAGTGTAGTTGTTTTGTTTTTGAGCGTTTCATTAAATGCTTTTGGCCGCCTTGTAAAAATCTAATTGCGGTTAATTTAGTCCTTAGCAAACGCAAACCCTGTCCATTTCACACTACCGCCCATTTCGTTGGCCATAAGTTATGCAAGGTTTTCTTGTTTTTCCAGCAATTTTCGCTTTCTGTTCCTTTTCGTGGTTGGCTAAATTATTTAAGCGATAATGGGGCGTAAAAGTCATAACTTTGGGGCTGTAAATTGGGGGCTTCTTGAAGGTTCCTGGGTTTGGCCCTGTCAAGTGCATTAAACATGAGGCAAGGGTTTTGCTTTGTTTTGCTTTTGAGCTGCGACGCAGTCGACTGAGATAATTTGGTAAACCGTTTCGGATACGGCTTTATCAATTGTTGTGTACCCACCAAATGGCTTACTTATTTCAAATGTAATTTATGGTAATCTCTGTCTTAATAACAAACCAATTAGAAAGTTTTCCATAATTTAATCAGATTCTCGTATTTGCCAGCGAAGTCCGCTTGCCAGCCGGCTGAGTTTCTCCTGCCAACTCCGTCACTTCTTTGCCTAGGAGAAAAACTTAAAGATTTTCCTTTTTAGCTGTTTTTTCTTACGTTACGGTACGTCTGCTTCGTTTATGAATAATTCATGAGGTAACTTTATAAAAATAACGCACAAATGGCACTAAAACAAGGCAAGTGGAATGCCAGCCTTTACGCAGAATTTTAAATGCCCTTTAACCGTTCGAGGTGGAGTGAACAGAATTGTGATGGTGAAAATGTCAGGGTCAGAGAATTGAAGTGTAGGATCAAAACGCCAAAAAGAAATTTATTCTGGTTTTTGATTTCTTACTAAATTAAAGGGATATCCCCATACTAGAAACATTGTTTTATTAGCCAAGTATTTAGTTATTGTTGGACATGGTTTTATTTTATTCAAGCTAATTTTTCTATCTTTTCCCTACGGATACTAAAAGCTAGTCTGGGAAATAAAAGTTTGCGGAAATAAAAGTTTCACTTGGCTCTACCTGTGCAGCAAAAGATGCCAAAATTTTAAAAATCTGAAATTGAAGACCCCCGTTTGTCAGTGTGTGCGTGTAGAACAAAATATGGTTTATTGTGAACGGAAATATGCAGAGACCTCAAAGGGGGAGGCAAATCGAAAAGCGGCTTAAATAAAATAAATTATTAAATATATTTAAGAGAGCGCAGAGCAAAAATGTTTGCCGCAATCGTTTAGGTGCAATTTGCATATTCAACAGATTTTTTAAACGAACCCGGGTCGCACGATACTCCAACATATCATATCAAGCAGAGTGAAAACTTTGAACTTCACCTTTTTGTTTTTTGGGCCATCGCAAACTTTGGTGCGGTTTGTGTTTGTTCAATTTGCATACCAAGTTGGCCTCACACCCTCATTTGGAAATGTTAAATTTTTATTTTGATATCACCTCGCATGCAAATGAGTTTTGCGGGGAATTGGACTCGGTGGATCCTGTTGACCCGGAACGGAGGAACTTCCTCTTAGGCAAGTTGCTTCATTATGTGAACGCCGCGGCGTTGGTAGAAACTCGTACACAACAAACGAAAGAGGAAACTAATTAATTAAGGAACCGAGTGTTGATGAATATTTAAGATACCATTAGAACAATGCACAAAGTTTGCCCGTTCGTGTGTCAAATTTAATTGCGGTAATTGAATAATAAATCCATAAAACGCAACTCATTTCTAAATTGCCATTTCAGCCAAAAATCAGCATCCGCATAATTATGCGAGAAAACCGAAAGGAAATTAAATAATCCGCAAAATGTGCGGTAAGCTGTTCATAAATCCCGATAATAACCATTAGCATTCCTCAAAGTCAGTGCATAATTATGTAAGCAGCTTTGAAAAATGGCATTGTGGAGAAGAAGAAGGCAGGCAAGATACGTCAGTAAGCGGATATTAATTTCGCTTTCGCATTTTAATTGTGCCCTGGCCCAGGCACACACGCTCGCTCTTTTTGTGGCTTAAATTCACATCGCTTACCTTGGCAACGGAGCACCCATCCCACATTCCGTATCCCATCCCTCGCCAGCCCATGTGGTTCTGTTCCAAAGGTGCCAGGACGACAGCAACAGCAGCAGCCTGATGGGCAATGACAGCGATGGCGACGCCATGGACACATCCTGCAGATGTCAGCCGTCTGCTGACAGCCAGCTTTCGCCGGGCACGAACCCGATCCACTGACGACCAGGGAAGAAGCCTGTCCGGAAACATTCCTGACTTATGAAATATGCTGAGCAGAGCAGAGCAGGCGGTACTACCTGTAAGGAGGCGCACTTATCCCGTGTGTTCCCAGAATAATTTGTTGCTTCGTTTTCACTGTGTGTTATTTTTTAGAATCATTTTAAGGAGGGAGTACAAGACTCCTTATGTTAAAAAATATGTCTTATTTATATTTTAAGAGCTACCTTTTGTAAAACCATAAAATGATGTCTAAGTAGTCAGACTATGAATTCTAAGTGCAATGCTCAATCAAATCTAAAGCGGCCGAGCGGAAACTGAAAGTGAGAATGACTCCTCGGGCAAAAGTTGTCACCATTTTTTGCCACCGTTCCTCTAATCTCGTGTAATACTTTTGGCAGCCCTTGTAATTTAGTTTGCAGTGTGTTTTTCCCAGTTAGCGGAGACGGGACAGCGACTAATGACTTGGAATTTGTTGCCCGCCAGCCAAATGAGCATGTGTGCACTCAACCCCTTCTTCAGCTCTCTATCACGTCCTGTAAGCCAGCTGTTGTCGCCTCGGTTTGCCATTAACGCCCTTTGCAAGCCGAAAAATAGAGAAAACTGCAACTTAAGTGCAGCAGAAGCGTGAAAATCATTAAGCTGCAGCTGCCTCTCCAACACTTTCGCATATGCCGCCGGACAAAGGACAGCGTGGGACAAACTAACTGACACAGACAAAAGGGAGCAACATTATCCCTCCTGCCAGCCGTCCAACGTGACGTATGAGTTATGCAGATAAATTCCATGCCACATCACTCATACCACCTATCAGCTTTAATTAAATGCAGAAATGCACCGCAATTTAACGCAATTTAAATAAATTAAGGAATTTAAAGCTGTTGTATATTTATGACGCTTTTATTAGTGCTGTACATGATATTTGATAATTCTTGTTTCCTTAATTTTGCGTGTTATACAAAACATAACTTATCAGCACATAAAATTAATTCCAAAATAGCATTTAAGCATAAGAAAACAGTTTATTACCGTAAATATTATTTTTTGTGAAGTATCTTTAAGTCTTTTTAAGCTTATTGACAAGCAAGCGAATCTAAATGCAAACATCTTTAAGTTAAATGGATTGGTTTCACCTCGATGCGCCTATTTTAGTTATTGGTGAATACTTTTTATTTCACTTAAAAGTAACTATACAGAAATGTTATCCAAATCCAAATATGGCCCTCTTTGTTCTTTCAACCCAAGTTACAACGTCATGAAGAAAGTGCCCGTTACTGCTGGGTCGAACCATGTAGGGTCGCTTTGGTCTCTGTGGAACCCGCCTCGGTGGAGCCTCTACCGGTTCAGCCTCCGTAGTTGTTTCTGAGATCAGAATGGAGTCGAGCATATCATTGAATTCTTTTTCCCTGCATTCTGAAAGTGTTTTAAGCTTGAATTTTCTGAGAAGAATTACGCCATTATTAGTATTACCTTCAGTTGAACATGATCGTTGAAACCTTGAAACATCTGGGGCATCCGCCTTATGACCTCCTATTCCGAATGAGATTTTGTATTTTTTTAATGGGCTGGTAATATTTTCAGTTCCTGCACGTAAGAATTACCTCCTTTTCTGTTTCGATCTAAGCCGTTCTTTGTTGGGTTATCCTCTGCGTTTGCTTGGAATTGAATTAAAAGTATTAAAGAAAAAATCAGATGAACAAACAGCAACCGCCCCATCTTGACATCTTCTATAGCAATAGAGAACGACAAACAATGAATCGAACTCAACGTTTAATTTAATTAAAAAAATGTCATTCAATTTATTTGCCTTTTAAAGCGTAAAAAACGAATTAAAGATAGATTTAAAATGCACGAAACTTTAAATAACTTTAAGTAAGAAAATTAACTATCAAAGCGAACTACCTGTGCTAAAAAGTAAAGTCAATTAAGTACCGCACGCAATTCACGACCTTGCACATTGAACACAGAAGACATAATCACCGTCATAAGAGAGCAACCGCAAACCCCATTCAGGACAATATCCCGTTTGTTTTTCAACAATGCCCTTAATGAACAACGGAAATTGGCGACCATTAAAGTACATATCCAATAAATATAAATCAAGTAGACAATGCAAAAAGTGCCGGCAATTTAATATGCGGGAGCTCTCGGCGTTTAAATTAAATGGATTTAGCGTGACCAACTATTATGAAGCCGAAAATAAATTGCCTAAGCCATGATTTAATAAGCATTTTAGTTAGTATAGATATGGTATACTTTGCATTTAATTGGTCATATGAGCCAGAAACTATTTCGGCTTTTTATATTCGAGAACATTTCACACGAATAAAACAGAGTAACACATTACGAAAAGCTCGATCAGATTTCATCCGAATAAAGACAACAATGCAATCGAACAATGCTTAAAACATCACAATGTTCTGACATTGCTGGTTATTTTTCGCCTCCCATCGGAGAACACAGGACCATACTACAATCATGGTGGCTGATAAATAACGACGCAATTGACTTGAAATCGCAACCGCTTTTACCACGCTAACTGCAAAAGGGATGCTGTGGCACAAAGGAGTGTTGTCTTCGGATGGATGTAATACATTATATTCAGTTATATGCGCCAGTGGTGTGCTCAGTTGACATATGGGGTCAAATGAGACTGCTTTGTGACTTGAAACTCCTGAGAAATCTCCCGAGGCAAGCTTGAATTCCTTGGAAGCGAATAAATATGCTCGTCGTGACATCCTGGCTCGATTTATTCACGTCACGAGGACATCTCTGGTTTTGTAGAACCTGTCGGATGTGTTTTATTGTTGCCTTTTCACACACGCTTTATTTATTTATTTGTAAGCTCTGTTCCACTTGGCTCTTTCGGTTTTCCCGCACCCATGCCCCCATGCCCATCCAGATGTAAGCCGTATTCATTTTTTGTTTATCAATATTTGCTTTTTGTATCAATATGCAAAAACTTTTATTAATGACCAATATGTGCAGATTTCCTTTTCACAGCCTTTTATTTAGTTCAGCTACCAGGGGCCGTTGGCAATTTTCTGGCGAGTTGGCTGAAATGATGCAATGTAAATTTTATTTTAAAAGCTTTTTAAGGCTTTAAGTGCTGGCCGTGGGCCTTCTTTTTGTGCGTCGATAAAAATATCGGCAAGTGATATTGAAAGGTTGTCAAATATGTGTACTGTATATAATTTCTTACGTTTTTTTAAATTCCGCCATTATGCATTGTCCAATTTGGCATTAATTTAAATGATTTATTTTGTTTCTTTTCATTATATCACTGCTGTTGCTCTTCCGCACAAAAGACTGCGGATCATGATTGATGGTCAAACGGGTCCACAGCATTTTCCAGCGGCAGCGGCCTCAGCAGGCGCAAGGATTTAAGTTGATTGAAAAGCAAACCGAAAAATCAATTCCAGCTAATGGATTTTCCGCACCGCACTAGGCTAGATCCCTCGTATTCGGATTTCATTAAATTTTATCTTTTTTCCAAGCATTCCCCGCCTTTGGTCTCAGTCATTTGCATCCACTGCGGGCATCGATTTGGGCGAAGCAATTTTTCAATAAAGGCATACAAAGAAAAAATGTTTGGTATTCCACTTTGTAGTCGAGGCACCCCTCCTTGTTTAGTTGATGTCTGCAGCTGTTGGCGTGACTTGTTTTTCCAGCGCATATAAGGTGTAATCATCATCAAGAGATTGAACCTTTTCCTTGTGGAAGGTCGAGCAAACCGGTCCCTCTGCGGTTTCCCCGAGAATTGGTTGCCATTTTGTGTATATGTGTGTTTAACTGGGATAACGTTTCCTCAGGGTTGTCACAAGAGCCTCCTGACAATTTTCCCTTACATTTCCCTAAATGACCTAAGAAGATTTTTTTATTTCCTTCGAAGCTTTAAATTTACATCAAGCTTTTGAAAAGTTGATGTAGACATTGTTCAACACATACCATGTTTTACTATGTCTTACTAATAGGATTCAAAAGATCCCAAATCGAACTCTATTTATCTCTCGACGAGCTCTCCAAACTGCGAGCATCGGCAGTGAAGTACTTAGCACCTTGTTAGTTATTGATAGCTCGTTTATTTTGAGTTCAAGCTCGTCCATCGGCCTTGACGTGGCTGCCAGTCTGCATTTGGATGCCGCGTCCTCGTCCTCGGGTTAATTAGTCGTCTGCACATTTAAAACCTAATTAACAGCCGTGGTCGTAATTAACGTTATTGGCAGCTGGCAATAACAACGCCGTCATGGGCAGCATGTGGCTGCGGATCCTGAAAAACAGAGTGCGAACTGCTGCCACCCAACTGTCCGACTTTATTAACTCCCAGTCGGTCCGAGGCAGGCGTCCGCAAGATTGGCGTATTCAAAGCAGATCAATGGGGCCACCGAGTGACGGAGGAGCATGCCGCTCCGCAGTTCCGCACCATGGCAATGGGAATGGCAGGGCGGGGGAGGGGATGTGTTAGACGCCTCCATGTCGTTGGCAATTAAGCATAAATCCGTTGTCACTGTCCGATGCACATTGTTGTTTTAGCCGTTGCTGCCGGTCCTGTTCTCGACTTTTTGCGCTTGCACCACTGTTGCTTATCCTGGTGAAAAATGCACGAGTTGCCCGGAAGCGGCGGCCACCAGCTGGGTTGGCCTGAACCCAGCTAAAGGGCCAACGCCAAACGGGGCTTCCTCCAGAGAGAGAAAAATTGTGTAGCAAAATATTTGAAATACTAAATAACTAATTTACTAATAAAAACTAAATACTAATAACTTTAAAATGAAAGCAGTCATTGGTTTACAGATCTATCAGCATCGTGTTTATTCTCAAACATTGAGTGCCTTTTGAGACTAGAAAGAAAAGTAATGCATCTAAGAAAAATAAACATATTATTCATTCACTTTTTCCGGTGTATTTTGAGCGAGTGCTTTCGAGCGGGAGAAAATGTGGAAAATTTAAACAATAAACGCTTGGTGAACTCAGCACAATTTCCTCATGTATCAGTCGTCCTCGCTGCGCCGCACTCCTTGGCCATCCTTTCTCCACTTGGATTGCTTTCTTTCCCTGCCCGACACATTTCTCTTTGCCTTAGCCAAACAAAAAGAAATAATTAATTTTTATGGTTTTGTCTTTGGGTTGGCACTTTTTGATGCGTCCGTCTGAATGGATCAGCTCAGCACTGGAAAGTCAGTGAAGTGAAGGTGAATGGGAAATGAAGCCACTGCAAGTGTAAGCTGGAGTAATTTAGAAATTGTTATGTTTTTGTTTGCGCATCTGCTCTGTGTCCGGTTGGGAAATGAAGAAAGAATTTTAGCAAATTGACAGATTTTCCGAAAAGACGTCTCACTGCTCTTTTCAAAAACTTATTGCTAGATTAATATTTCGGAAAATGTATGTAATGCAATAATATCTATTAAATATGAAAAATTTGTCAATCATTTAAGTGGCATCTAAGTATTATCCTTAGAGTATACACCATTTTGGGAATTCCTAAGTATGCCGAGTCCTTAATATAATTTCTCAATCCTGCAGATGAACTATTTGGTATAATATTACACGTTTTCGTACTGCTAACGAAAACAATGCCGTACTAAAACCATATTTAATATTCATAAAACCCAATATAAAATCTGTGGTCTTCGCACCCCCTTAACCACATTTGATGGCCATTAGAAGGGTCACATGAACATTAACTGTCCAAGCTATAACTGTTTACACGCGCATAAAAATCAAGCTCAACTCATGTTACAGCCCCATAAGGAGAAAGTCCGAGCAGGTCAGAGCGTTGACCGCACCCTTTCCCTAGCGAAACCCACTTTCCTCGATTTTTCCTGCTGTCGTTGCTTTTGCCGTTGGTGCGGTAAGCAGGTGAGAAGTGGAGCATGGCACACACTTCACAGGTAGCCGCAGGATCTGCAGTCGAGCAGAACCGCAGCTGAACCCCACCATATCGCCCACCTCGCCACACCCTTTCCAGCCACTTGCCACCCAGTTTTCCACCCACCCGCCACTCACTAGCCACTCCAGTTACACTTACCATTACAGTTACAGTTACAGTTTCGGTTTCAGTTCCTTTGTCTTCTCGCTCATAACAATAAAGGCATAATAAGAATAATAAAAAAGGGAAAACCAGCCAAGGAGGATAAGGGAGAGTTCTTTATGCTGCGTAAAATTTTTAAATATTTTATTGTTTAATTCGAGTGCGTCTTGGGCAAAAATGTAATGGCCTGCAACGCTCCGCTTCACATTGCCATTACAATTGCGAGTATTTCCACCTGCGCCGTTAATTCGAGTAGGTATTAATTATAAAGCCCCAACGGGAACCTGGTCATAAACAAAGAACATCTTGCGTATTGCACTCCATTTTCTGCTTGGATTGCGGTCCATTAACCGATGGTTCTCAGTAACCGCAATCGTAATGAGAAAACACAGATACTCACCAATACAAAGTGCAACGAAATTAAGTTTCCGAATGGCAAACAAGCATTTTAATTAATATTTCTGTAGGAACATCATGCAGGTAAAATTGTGAAAGCCCTTTAATTTGAAGCTTAAGCTTAACTTCACTCACGAAGGTATTCGTCACAATTAAGCTGGAGTTCTAGTTGACAATTAATATACCAAACTAATAACTTTTGGATTGAAATGGCAAGCCTATTATTTTACATCTTATAATTTGTATGCCAACCAAAATCAATATATAACACTATCGAAGTTCACAAATCATTTTAAACAACATTGACAAAATCAACATTAATTACAATTTGCGTTTGGTTCCGTTAATTTTAAGCAAAACTAGTGACCATAAGCTTTGAACCATTATCAGGGGTTTACAAGACAATTATAGAAGTTTCGCATCCCCCAAATGGGTTTTTCCAATAATCAAGTTACAATTATTAGGTCAGACTTTGAACTGCCTCGAGGGGATTGACTTTTCTGCCTCAGCTCACACACTCTCTCATAATTCAGTGAAGAGGACCCCATTCATACGTAACCATTTTCCACTTTTGCATTCAAGTTTTCCATTTCCGCTTTGACGCCTTTTTCCTGCCTCCAACCACGCCCGCCCGCCCAGCCTCGCCCCCACTCCCAGTTGCATAATATTTTATTATCCCCAACGCCTATCTGCATTGTCCTGGCACAACAGGACACCTCCCTCCGGAGCAGCCCACTTTCATTGCCAGTTATCTGCGAGTATCCTTGTGGCAGAATTATAATCTTTCAGGCTCTAACAAGTGCAAGTGCGGCTGGAATTTAATATCGGGGACGCCTTTGTTGTTTTGCTCGTTGGTTTGTTGGTTTTAAGTTTTCGTGTATTTCATTACAAGGCAGTTTGGCATTGGTAATAAGGCTCGGGCTTGTGTGCCGCTCACCACATTCAGCAGCAGCTTAAATCCTTTACACAAGCTGTTTGCCGCGCATAACGAAATAAAATAAATAATCCCGCTTAATGGAAAGGCCCCAGAATGAGGGAGTCGTGGCCTCCGGGGTCGGAGGCACCTCCACCTCGTCCGCATCTTCAGTTCGCCAACGCCAACGCCACTGCCATTGCCATCGCCACCATCAGCAGCACCAAAGCATTTCACTTGGAGCACCAACAATGCCGCCCGGCATCACATTTCCTTTCCAATTTTGCTGCTTCTTTTCCTGCTGCTCCTGGTGACTCTGCTCCTTTTCAGCTCCTTTTCCTTTTCATTTCGCGACGCTGTTGTGCACACGTACGCGGCTCGAGATTTCCCATTCATATCGTGTGCGCCACTGCCGATGATTTAAACAGGGATGCAAACCAGTTCTGAACCGATCCAACTGAACTGAACTGAACCGACTGCTTCCTAAAAAAGCAACATGGACAACTATGCTGGAATGTAATATGTAACTCGATTGTTTTATAGAATGTTTATATTGCTTACCTTTTACAAATACTATTTTGTTGGCTATAAAATGTCAAGCAAATATATGGATATTTATTTATTTTACTAATTTGCATATTTCAACTCATCAAAAATAGACATAGATATCGTGATATTGCTTAAAATATTCGGTGTAAAAATGTATTCTAATAAAGTGTTTTTGTTTACTTAAAATCATTTCATTAGGAATAAATTCCATTTCAAGGGCCAGTGAAAATTAAAATATTTATCGAAAGAGCTTATTGATAAACCGAACACGTTCACCGCGCTGGTTCAATTATTCGCTGAGCCACTGAACTGAACAAATCAACAATTTCGATCCGCTGACACCCCTGAACTTTAAGAAGAATATACATCCTCCCTATGCGAAGTCGACATCCTGTTCAATATGCATTTGGCTGGTGGTTAATGCCGTCTTGGGAGTAACTGATTGCCACAGTGGCACCATTATTATGCATTCAGATTGATGCACGTCCTCGCCATTTTTTGCAGCCAGCCTGCCGCAAATGCACAGACACATCCGGCTGTTGGGTCCTGATTGCGGTCCCAGTCTTGGCTTGACATCCTAGGACATCCAGGACACCCACACATACATCGCACACACTTAACGAGCACTTAAGCGTCTTCGCTCGGAGCTGCTTAGCTCGAAATATTATGTTTAATTAAATATGAGCTCATAATCGGGTTCCTCCATTAAGCCTGCTGACCAGCTGGCCTATCTGCCATTTTATAGCCACTTTATCTGTTTAATTAAAAGCCTGGCTTTTAATTGAAATCGCTCTGATATCTGAGCTGTCACAATTGCCATCTGGCCCCTTGAGCGAAGGAGAGAGATATCCACGTATGATTAGTGTAAGTGCTGCAGGCGGGCTTGAAAATTATAATCCGATATGTAGAGGATTATCTTGAAGGACCTTGAGCGCGCCGACGGTTGGGAATTTATCTTGGGCTTAATCAATCAACCCGGGCACTGAATAAAATATGTTCGACTGGTCGAGGATAACCCACGGCCATAAACGAGCAGCTCCCACATTTTATTGGCTATTCCCCGAAGTCCGTGCGAGGCTCGTTCGGAAGGACCTCTGTCACTTTGGGTTTTATTTGGCTTTCCCCGGAAAACATATTTATTAGCAACATGTCGAATGGGTAATGCAATCGAGGCCTTGAATCAGTTTTCGCCAAGAGTGTGTGTGCAAAAGTGACTTTTCAATTTGAATGAACGAATGTGGCTGGGTAAATATTTGATTTATTTTCGGGTGACCTTTGTCAAATAGACACACACGAAATCCGACATTCCAGCCCACACTTCTCGCACAGCAAGGGATACAAAA